>NC_141774.1:10516650-10816650 GCF_051362555.1 Lingula anatina | reverse complement strand
ATGAGGGGAAGCAACAAATTAAAAAGCAAGTTACTATATAGTTCTTTTTTATTAATTTTGTGATTTTAAAATTATATACCTGAAAAATTGGTAATGTTGAAAAATTGGTAATGTTCACCCATTGGAAAAAATTGAGGCATTGCTGTATACATGTATATCACATTTGTTTGAATTAGGTCGTTCACTACTGTATAGCCTTATTATTTGATAAATACCCTGAATGTTTTCAACGATTTCTGTCTTGACAGCACCTAGTCTTTTCTCTTCCAGCATTTCTGAAATAACTAGCATCTGAAAATAAAAATGGGACAAAACATGTTTCTTTCTTTCTTTTTTAAGCAAAATCTAATGCTGAAACAGCATGCGTTTTAGAAGAATCTAATATTGGACCAATCAACCTGAGGCATTTCCACTGTATTACTTACTAACAATATCAGTCCCCAAAACTAAACTGTAATTGCCAGTCAGTAATTACTAGGATCAACAAACAGTTATTGCGAGTTGGACCAACAAACAATTGTGATATATTCTAAAATATATATGTAGCTTCTGGACTGACAAAACATTGTTAACCTGTATTAAACAACGCTGATTATACAACTAAGGAAACAAAATCATACACATGTTACAGTATTACCTGCCCTTCATAGGGAGTTACAACAGCCATGTTGGATGGTTTAATTTTACCATTCCCAATAAGGTACTGAACTCGCATCATCACTTCTTTGGCCTCAGGTATGTTGTAGTAGGACGCTCCAGACCTTTTCTCCTCACCTCTTGTCACCCAAAATGAGAGAGGAGGAACACCTTTTTCTGATCCAATTTCTGCAGCACAATGAAGATGACCTTGATAAAATGTCTGCCCCAGAAATTGAGAAATTTCCGGTGTACTTCGATAGTTAATTGTGAGATGAAACACATGTTGGTTGGCACTCTTTGCAGTTGCTGCTGCTTCTGGAGCTTTTTCTTTCATTTGCTTTAGGTTGAGGTGAAAGAGACGTTGTAGCAGGGACATTTCAAAATGCTGGTCCTTTGCGACTCTGCTGTATATTTTTGGAAGTAGTTGTCTATTGTCTCCAGCTAATACAACAAGAGTTTTGGGATCAGCAAGTGAAAGAGGCATAACCAATTCAGGCTCTAACGCTTGTCCTGCTTCATCGATGAAAATGTGGGTAAAAACCGGTGCCTTTGAAGGTCCAAACTTTAACAGCATGGATGCAGACAGTGTTGTTATTATAATCCTATGTCTATCAAGCTGTTTTTGCGATGGCCTGGTACAAACTGAGTACTTGACATCCTTGTAATCCTTCTCTTTCTCTATTCCATATATTCTCAAAGGATGGTCACGTTTGCTTGCTTGTTTGGAGTGTTCCATCAGTTTGTGTTCAATAAAAGACACATACAGATCTGCAGCACTGGAGAAAAAAAGGCAAAATCATAGTAAGAAAAATATAAGCCTGAAACTAGTATTCTTTAAAACTATATATCACTATTATTAATTCATGAATATAATTTAGATATTTGGTACTTTGACTGTCTCATTAACTTTAGTTCAGGATTTTCCTAGGGATTTATTTTTGTAATATACCAGTATCAATGGCTAAACAAAGTAAATTACTGACAATTTTGTTTTCCACTATTCATCTTTATACTGTAACATGTATAAAAAGAAAAATGGTTGAATTAGGCAAATCTACAACAAAAGTCAAAGCAAAACTGCAGATAGTTTTGCACCTGAAATTTTGCCCGTCTTCTACTGTAATGAGAAAAGTACTCATAAATATTACAAGACAAAAGTAAATACCTATCGAACTTGCAGCATATCAGGACTCTTTTTGAAGTATCTTTCATCAGCAGTGCCACTGCTTCTTTCAGAATATATGTTTTGCCAGTTCCAAATGCACCAAGAATAATGGTAGGTGGAATTTGCAAATCCCCCACTGGTTCAGAAAGTATATTTTTTAATATATCTACCTTTTTCTCTTCCAGACTATGTATTCTGTAAATTGACAAAAATAAATAAATAAATAAATAAATAAAGAGAATAATTACCATAAATGTAAACCAATCATACTGATTTTTTATGGCATTCTGCCTCTTTAACAAGTAAAGCCACTCAGTAAATTTAAAGAAAAGTGAAAAATACGAACATCACCAAAATTGTGAAAAAAAAAAAAAAAAAAAAAAAAAAAAAAAAAAAAAAAAAAAAAACAGAATAATTACCATTGTGTCCATTATCCAAAGCAACCTGCTTCTTTGCCAAACAAAGCCACTCAATTAATTTAAAGTAAAGCTTAAATTACATAAAAATTCGGTTTGGATGTTACGGGACAATTGTCACTAAAATTGTGCAAAAAAAAAAAAAAAACACAATAGTTACTGTTAATGTAAACTGAATTTTTGAATGCAACCAGCCTCTTTAGCAAACAAAGCCACTTAGTAAATTTAAAGTGAAGAAAAATACGGTTTGGCATTTACGGGGTGAAAGTCATGTGTCAGACAATGACAGCAACGACATGGGCAGACAGACCAATCAGAATACATACAGACACTTATTGTACTGTACATAATAAAATGTTAACTGTTCACTGAAATTTCCTACATTAACAAATGTAATCACAATAACAAAATGATACACAGCCACATGTCCATACATATTTGAAATTTATATTATAAAAAGCGATTTTGACAGAACAATTAGCGTTAAAAATTATTTATTAATCATATAAAGAGAGAATGAAAAAACTAGCAAACAACTGAAATCTATGGATCCCAAGTTTTCTTCCAAACTAAATGCAAACAAAACATTCATCATAATATCTAGGTATATGTTGGTGCATTTAACTGAAAGATATTGATTGAAAAGTATTGCGTTAGACAGGGTAGGGGTATATGTATTCGCATATTTACTTTTTCAATTCCCCAGGTAGGCAGTCCCTCATTGGCTGATCAAGAGTGTAGTCAGGGAAGAAAACATCAAGATTTGCATCAAGTCTTTCCAGGGCTAAGTGCATAAGCTGAAAATTTGTCACATCTAACTTGAACTGCACTGTCAAATATGTACAGGTTTCTGGGATCAAATCCAGATCTTGGCAACACTGGGCGGACAAGGCAAGATAGATGGAGTCTCTCGTTCGACCTTTATCTATAAAGTCTTGGTAGTTCAACACCTCTACTTCATAAAACTCTGAACTTGGAGACGTAACCAGCTGAACATAACATCTGCTAACTGAAGTGAGGAGCAGCTCCACAGTTCCCCTGCCAAACTGAAGAAGGTTTTCATCCATGGAAATTTTAGCAAAAAGATGTTTGTCTGTTTTGATGTGGTGGAGAGAAGGAGGGAGATGTGTCATGACTTCAGTCCCTGCCTTTATTCTACAACTGCAAGAAATAAATGGGTAATCCTGATTTTTCAAATCAATAATATTCATGTTAGTAACAATGGGTATCAACTTATGTTTCCACCATTAACTTGGCAATGTTCAAATTGCAGATTTCAATCAACTACTATCATAAACAATAAAACAGCACCAAAAACCAGAGAGACATCAGGTGCAAAATACAAGTTACTTCTTTCTATAAAATTTACCAAATTTTGATATAAAAATGCTCTTTATCTTAGTAACTGATTTTTAGAAAACCTTAATATGTACTCTTGGCCTGTAGGCCTGAAATACAGTGAAATAAACACAAGACAATCTACAGGTTTGGCCTTTAAAATACGTCGAAATACGTCGAACTAATATCATGGGGGCATACATACCCCTGTACAAGGCTAGCCTGCTCCTTTTGTTCTTCCATCAGCAGTTGATGCATAACACGGACATAGTTAAGATGGTTCAACTCTTTCTTATCAAAAAGTGATGTCAAGTTATAAGAAGAATCCCATGTGTTTTCCAAATATTTTCCCACAACTTCCTGCAGAGGAGTTGGATTACTAGCACAAGGGATGTAATCAGAAATAACATGACCTCTTGGAATTTGCTTCAACTTTCTTACTTTAAAAAGTTTCCTTAACACCTGTTCAGTACCAACATCAACTTTTAAAGAAACACCAAGAAAAGGCCTCTGACCAAAGTCCAGTAACAAAATTTGCTCAAAGGTTCCAAAGATGAAGGTCTTAAACAACACTCGGAGTTCATATGTATTGTTATCCACATTGCTGCACACTGAGTCTCCAGCGATGAGTTGCACAGTGTCACCTCCATCTGTCTCTATACCAAAGTGATCTCTGTGCTTGAACAGTAAAAGAGAGGCTCTCTCCAGCTTCAGATCCTAGAAATGCAAAATTTTTTACATTACTAAGCAATTTTTCTTTTTTCCAGTTTTTTTTTACATACAGCTGGTAGTTAGGAGGTAAAATTATGGTACCCACCACCACTCACACTGGTGTTGCAATAAATAGGGAAAATAAATATACCAATCACAAACTTACTGCCATAAATTACTAAAAAATGTAAACAAACTCAAGTTTACCACAAATGCAGAATCTAAATATTACAGTTCTTACCACTTTGCTGGTATCCACTTTGACAGTAAATGTGTAACCCTTATCATCATTCTTTATCTCATCTTGAAACTGTTTGTGAAAAAGTTGCTTGCCTTCTTCTGTCTGTGGATTTGGTGTGATGTCAATACCTTTCATATCATACACAATCTAAAATAAAAATATTATCAGAAACAATGTAACCACAATGAGGTGTAAAATGGATTATGCAAGACAGAAATTACCAAAATGAATAAGATGCATTTTGTTAAGTTTTATGACAAAGGATAAAGCATGAATTTACCTCATGTATATACGGTAAAGTGCCATGAATTTCGAACGGCTCTTGAATTTCGAACGATCTTAAAATCGGCCGTCTGGAGTTTTTTCTGGACCATGAATTTCGGCCAGTAAGCAATTTTGCGCGATCTTGATTTCGTGAATTTCGTACACCTTAAAATCGGCCACCAGGCTATTCTCGCGCTTATAAAGATCTAACAGTCGGCAATGTTGCCCTAGCGTACCTTTACCTGAGTACTACATGTGCGGCCCAAGGTGCAAGATAACGATCAGTACAGTTAGTTTAGGACGCTAAACAACATCGTCATATCTATTCATTCAGATAACAGGAGAATCTTTTAAGAGTTGTACTGTCGGGCTGTTGTTTCTTTACCGCAGTATTCGGTGTGAGATAGCGATCGGTAGTTTTGCTGAGGCGCACTATAGCATTGTTAACAGTAGAGACTTCAGTAACAGAACAAAAGAGCAATATTAAGAGCTGCAATAAAGATAACCATTATTGCTTTCTTGTCTCGCTCAGATCGTTCACGATCTCCCGCTGACGATCTTCCGGTAATGAAGTCCCTTGAAATGTACAAATGAAATGAAAAATATTTTTAAAAATTATAAATTCAAATGGGGAGGGATGGAGGGTTAAAAACAATCGAGAACGATCTCCGGCTGACGATCTTCCGCAAACAAAAGCCACTGAACGAGTATGAGCTTTCTCGTTTCACTCGGATTGCGACGCTGACGATACGAAAATTGCGTTCTCGTCTCGCCCTTTGGCTTACGAAGTCTCTTTAACAAATATGAAAATTGCCTCCTGGTCTCTCTCGGATTGCGAACGATCTCTCGCTGAAAATTTGAAATTTTCCTTTTTGTCAATCAGCTTTGTCAGTTGCCGTGCGTATGAAGGTCCGGAAGGTGTCCCCTTTCACAAATTGGCCTGTAGTTTGCTTAGTGTTTTGTACCGCATGAAGGTCACTCTTGTCACTGCTGCATACGGCGTGGAATGTGTATCTTAAAGTTCATAGAAACATTTTATTGTGTTTTGTAAGCTTTAGGAAGTAGTTTCATCGTGATTGAATATCAGCGTACACTACAAAGTAGTACCATTCATCTCTGACGCATCATAAAAGCTAGGTACGTCAAATTACTCTAAGAAAATTTCTTACAATGTCCACGGCTGTCCCGACAAGCCAAGACGTCATTAAAAAAAAAGTCGCAAGCCGTCTAGCCGTCTTTGAAAATATAGGCCGTCCGGTGATGTCAGCGGCCGTCCAAATGACGGCTGGACGGTTCGCTGGGAAAAGCCTTGCTCATAAGGGTATGTTTATTTAACTAGGGGCTTACTGACATCACCCAGCTTACATGCGGGTGCATGCCTCCCAAAATTATATTAAAGGATAAAATTGTAATATATCTAAGTTTAATTGTTTGTAAATTTGTAAAAATTGCCCATACCACCCCGTTAGTTTGGAGGGTTATGCTGGATCAAGTCCGTGTCAAAATTCTTTGAAACTTTGCAGGAAAAATCAATCTTCCTTTGTTTCTCTGGCTCCTTGTTTAGCCCGATGATCAGATTTATCTAGTGCCCCCAGGTCTGCTGGAGCAGCTCTTTGAAAATAACACACAGGTAGATTTTTATCTGAGATAAATATCGCGTTCGATACACTCAAGACAAAAGCTACCTGTGAGCTGAAGGGCACTTTACCCTCTAATTAAGAGGTAAAGCAAGTTCCAGCTAGATGGACGATTAAGATCGGACTTCAGATGGTAACTAGTATTGTTTACCTCAGTTCTGTGAAAGCAAACGAGAAGGGTGTCAGAACAATGGTGCATATGTAAATTATACAGAGAATTTGTACATTCAGGTGACATTAACTTAAGGGGATTTTCGATAATATTCCTTGAAAAGTACACTAGATTTATAGAGAATAATAGCATGGTTGGCCAAGAAATTATATACGCACAGTGTATCCGTGCGTATGCCTGGTTACGCCCCTGTTGCAAACCAGCAAACCATATCCTGCTGATTACATGAAAATTGCCTTCTAGCATGGACAAAAAGTCCAAGCTTCTATGCTTGCTCGGATCGCTGACGATCTCTTGCTGACGAATATAGTAAAGAAGTCCCTTGAACTAGTGTGGAAATTGGCTTATTGTCACGCTCAGATCGCTCACTATCTCCCATTGACGATCTTCCAGTCCCTTGAACGAATATAAAAACTGCCTTTTCGGTTTACTCTAGATTACCTATCTCTCGCGTTTGTTTGAAGATGGTTTCAATGACAAAACGTACACGCTTTTCAAATGCGTACATTGACGCAACTATGCGCCAGGAAATCAGTTGCTGCTGCTGGTTAAGATTGGGTTGCCCCAAACCTAGTATATTTCATCGCAGACAACAATCAGCGGTCATCTTGGTCGCAGCGCACGACGGAGAGAGAACGTAATACACAGTTCGGCTGCCGTGGCGAAATCGAAGGCTACCTGTGCGCCGCACATACCGATCTGCGGTCGTAGTGGCCTCCCCGCACAGAGGAGAGGCCGTAGTGCCGAGGCCGGCTTCTGCAGGGAAGGCTACGTATGCGTCGGAGACACCGACCCGCGAACGGCGAGATGAGGACGCATTCGCGCGTAAAGCTCCGCCCGACTTTAACGGTAAAGGCAACGAACCTGGTCGCGGAAGACACTTATCGCAGATGAAGGCTACCTGCACGTGCGCCATAGACACTGATCGGCTGTCGTCTCGGTTTCAGTGCACGGAAAGGAGCAACGGTAACACTAAGCTTCCATAGTAAAGGTTATCTGGCCGTGGCAGCGCTAATCGTCGGCCGTCTCTCCCTACGTCCACTCCCGTTCTGAGCGCCAGGATCGTTTTTGAAAAACGACACTTGTTTCTGGCTGCCAGAATCGCTTTTGAAAAACGACACTACTGATAACGATACTGTTTTGCGGCCCTAGACAACATTACCGCTCTATCTATGGGCCATACACAGTGATCGGGTGAAAGTACGTGTATACCTTTGGTCGCAATTATCGACACTCACACATCATACATTATGGTAACTCTAAATAGATCGTCGGGAGAAGATAACAGAAAGCCTAGCGACGAACAGACAACTTCCGGTCAAAATTGACAGAATTCCATGAAATTCGAACTTTCGGAAGTTCTGAGCATCTCCATTTCATGAATTTCAGCCAGAACGATCTCTTCCCAAATTTAATTATTTTTTACTGTTCGAAATTCATGGCACATTACCGTATATTATTGGTTTCCTTAGTATCATTTTCTAATGAAATAATGGGTCTCTTCTATGCATTTCAAAGCAATGTTATTGCAATAATGGTAGAGGAAGTTGCTGACGGTTCACTACAGGCATAAACTACCGTATCATAACACCTAATGTCTCAATCCCTGAAGGTATTTTGGTGGACAATGATCTGTAAATAACTCAGCTTTATTTATTTATCTTCATTGTCTTCGCTGTTGTATTAAAGAGAATTTAATATCAGCTTAGCTTACCAAATGTTTTTCTTTCTCTGTATCTTTCACTGCTAAGTAATCCTCATAAACTTGGTTCAGATAGGGATAAACTTTGGTCTCTTTCATCAGACTCCTCAAGGCATCTTTCTGTGCGGCTCTCTGATTCCATTCACCAAGTTCCTCTTCAGAATGTGCAAATGGGCAGAGATTCAGATGGTCCTCAACCCCAGAGTACAAACAGGTTTCTCCATCTTCACAATGCCTTGAATAAGAGTGACTTACTTATTATTTTTTATTCTCATGATTAGATAACAGTTATTCACTGTATGGGCATTTCTATGGAAAAAAAAACCCGAAGCAAGCAATGAAATTGTACCAATTTTATTTTTCACAATTCTATTTAAAAAACATCTCAAATACAATTAATTCCCTTACTTCTTACAAAATCAAATATGTCACTTTATATCTTTCATTAATGTATTTCGAAATATCACTCCAATCTAGTGGTGCCAAGACACTAGTACACCTGATTTGGTCTAAAAATGCAATTTCAGATCACAAACAGTTGTGCGTGGTCTAAAACCATGAGTAAGACCATTACTGCACTGACATCCAATTAAGTTGTTATGCAATATTGTCTCCCCTCACACTTTCCCCTATTGTGAGCAGAGGTGTCGTCCACTGTGAGTGGAGGTGTCCCCCATTGTGAGGGGAGGAAATTGCATAACCACTTAAGTAGATGTTAGATCATTTTTTATCTTAATAGCAAATTCAGTTAATTTTAAGACTACTGCTGTAATGACTAAGTCTGTGTAAGATCAATTGTGGTCTGTATTTTAACTTTAAGACCAAATCAAGTGCACTAGAGAATGCTCAGCATCCTGCCTGCCATGTGGTGCCCACCATCTAGTGGTGCAGAAGGCATGGTGTCTTGCCTGCCATACACCACTGTGGTGCCCACCATCTAGTGGTGCAGAAGGCATGGTGTCTTGCCTGCCATACACCACTGTGGTGCCCACCATCTAGTGGTGCAGAAGGCATGGTGTCTTGCCTGTACAACATTGCTTGGGTCGATCACCAATTCTTCACTTTTTTCTTCTTTCTGAAATCCACATGGAGGACACGTAACTTTAATTTTTTTTACCTTTTGCAAAGCTTAAAGTCTATCAAATTAGGTGGTGGTTCCCGGCAATTCCATGACTGATCGCTCCTGTTCAGCATGGAGAGCACAGACTTATGCTTTTGTGAGCTGAAATGTCTCTCCAACTGTATCTTACTGTTGCACTCCTTGTAGCAATACTTGCAGTAGAACTTTGGGAAGCAGAATCTAGTGCCAAGAATTCTGCGCTCTGTCACATCATCTGCATCCTGTTTTGGTGCTAGACTGGATCGAGATCTTTCAGATGCAATCACCAATTCATCCAGACTGAGAACTAAAAATAAAAACAAATATTTGAATGTCTATGGAAATTTACTGAATTTGTAAAGTTCAACTTGGCATGCATTTTTTTTTTCTTTAAAAACTAGAAAACTTGAAATAAAACATATATCCTTCAATTTAGGAGATAGTTCACATTTAATTTCCTAAAAGTTTTGTCAGGTATGCAGAAAAACAGTATAATTTTAATAACTCAACTCCTTATTCATACAGATACCAAAAAAAAAAGAAAAGAAGAAACCACCTTCAGTATTGCTCTTGCCGGGCTCAACAATATTCAACAAACAAGAGGTTGCTAACTTAAACAGTGCCAAAATAAGAATAAACTTTACATTTTAGCATCTAATGGCAGCTACTCCTGTAAAAATGCTTCACCCCAACCACACACAGAGCCTATTCAAAACAAATGATCCTCAAATCAACTGATCTGCAAGTCAAATATGGCAGACCCTACATGAAAGCAAGACGGATTAATCCAGGATGGTCTCATCGCCTCCACACAAACCATTAAATGGATAAAATCTCAGCTTCAATTAAATTGCTAGGCGCCTGCAGGGACCAGACATGCGGATGGGGAGACCATTACAGGATTAAGCAGTCTTGCTTTCATGTAGGGTTCGCCATATTTGATCCACGGATCAGTAGATCTGAAGACCTTCTGTTCTGAATGGATGAGAACATAGGAATCAGTAAACTATGATGTGATGCGGCACTGGTCACTTGCACTAATTCATTGCCTTGAGGCAGTTTGAAGGTAAAACCATTTTAAAAATAAATTTTCCCCTTTAAGATAAATAACTTAATAATTCAGATGCCTTCAATATACTTGCATGCTACTTTTAAGTTAACCTTACCACCATTTTTCTGCATCCATTCCCACAGCGATTTCTCCATAGTAGAGTGAGCATAGGTACACTCCTTTCCCCTGAAGCAACGATTAAAGCTTTTTATGTTGACACACAGGTCAAACTGGTCCCTCTTAACATCTGGCAATTCCCTTATTTCACAATATTTTCCATCTTCCAGACGGACAACACACAAATAAGTATCTGGGTTCCATGGATGCAACTGCTTGTAACAAAATTTAAAATCCACTGATGGACCAACAATGAGATTTCGGTTTTTGATGTAACATTTACGACAAGCATACTGCACCTTCTCCTGACACTTGACTTCACTAGCTGGTGTAAATGTACTTGCAGATGATATGGAGTCCAAATGTTGGATTCTTGCTGACAACACTTCTGTATTTTCTATGACTGTTCCAAGTGTATTTTTCATTGTTTGGGTTTTCTTGTCATGAGAATTTAATTTCTTTAGATTTCGTATGAAGTCTTTTCTGGACCAATTATTGATTGTTTCTAGATGCCATACATCCCTTTCAATATCAAAATGTGCCTTTGGGCAATCTACGTCAGTACAAATTCCTTTGGCACATCTTTGGTACATATCACTTTCAGCATAACCACGTGGTCTTTCTCTTATTGGAATGCGGTTTCTTCCTGTACCAACAATACTTTCATGTACAAGTAAAAACCCCTCAACTTTCCAGCGATGCCCATTTTCACAGCAATCTTTATCTTTCACTTTCCAACTGATAACTGTCGGTTTCATGAAAAAGCACTTGCGACATACAAAAACTAATTTTCCTCCATATTTCTGTATCAGTTCTTGCGGAGTTTTTGGTTTGGGATGATAAGCATATCGGAGTTCATCAATAAAATTAAGAATCTTGAACTCATGCCTTTGTTCCTTTTTCCACAAAATCTTTTCCTCTTTGCTGTGGGGATATTTGCATTTCTTAACTGGAAAAGGTGAAGATCTCCCATGCAAATGAGTTTTGCAAAGGTCAGTAAAAGTATTGTATAAAGGAGCCTTGATCCACAACCACAGTTTCCCACCCTTGCGCTGAAGTAGTAAACGGTCTTCGTAGCAATTTTCATGAGCCTTCCAGTCATACCAGTAAGCATCCCCACTGTTTTCAGATTCAACACAGCAAGAGGAGCATGCCAGTTGTATCCTTACATCTTGTAAAGGAAATTTTGCTTTGATCCCAACCACCTGTCCGGAGTCTCTCGAAATTCCTAAAATAAACATAAATAAAAGATCAACACAACTGGAATAAATAAGTATTAGTACGGAGTTCAAATACAGAGAGAGTTCTTTTTAAATTGTAGACACTTTTATCAAAACAAAACTAGGCAAAGGAAAGGCAACAAATTCTGTGTCACAATAATTGTAGGTGGTGCCAAAGGGCAAAATTTTTTGTAACAGGACAAAAGAAAAGTTTTTGAAATGGATTAAATCCTGAATATGTTTCATGATTGACTGAAATGAAGTATAAATATCAGAATGCAGAAAACTCAAAAAATATCCTGAGAATACACACCACTTCCTCTTGTGGTCAGTTTGTACTCTAATGGTGCATCACTCTTCTTTCTGTCATCAGGAATAGATGTATCTGTGAGCTTATCCAATTTGCTAATTATCTCTCTTTCATCAGTTCTCTGAGGTAAATTGCCTTCTTTTGCTTTTACTGGTGCAGGTGCAGACGCTGCTTTCAGTTGCTGAACCAGAAAAAAATACTATGAGAATTTGAAATCACCACCATTTTCTTGGTGACAGTATCTTTCTATTTATCAGTCAGATAGACAGTTAACTAGTGTATCAGCTACAATCCTGTACTTTTTGGTTTAAATGTGTTTGTTATGGATTGATGAGCCCTTAATTACAGATTTTTTTAAACAAAGGCATTATTTTGCTTGATCAACGAAAAAATCTGAACTTAGACCCCATTCCCAGAGATTAGATCGATCCAACAAGATCGACCTAACTCCCTGGCCCCCGTTTCACAAAGAATCTTAAATCCGTAGTCGATGGCCTAGCTAGGTCGACTACGCTAGGTCGTCTACGCTGCAGTCGACTAGGAGTGTTTCACAAAGAATCTAAAGTTGTAGCTTGGTGTGCTTACTGTAGTCGACGCGCACGAGAAACTCTTCAAGAAAAGGAGGTTTAAAATTTCAAAAGTTTCACAAGACATGACGTTTCATGGCCTCTTTCGACCGAGAACGATCGTTTATCAACAATAAAAATCAGCCAAAACACATACAAAGTTTGTTTTTGAACTTTATTGAATAGTTTAACTTTGATACAACTTTAAAGTAGCAGTTAAACATTAGCTTGTCGTGGAACACTGCTGACGGACGTCTAGTGGTCAAAACATAAACAAACACGCGATTGGCTGGGTGAAGTGGCATTTTATTTTTTTATTTCAATATTCCATAAATGTCAGTGCTATTCAAGGATATTATAACACAATATCTTGAATGAGGTATGTTCTTTCCAAATTTTTGTCGTTTATGCTCTCATTTACCGAGTTTTAGTTGAGCTTGCTGACTTAAGTCTCCTCCCGAGGAGGCTAGACATCCTCGACTAGCAGCTAAGAAAAAAACAACGTAAGCGACCTTTTAGATTCTTTGTGAAACAGCACTTAGTGACATAACGACTTTATTACGTTGGTAACCAAGCTCTTAGTCAGGGAAACCGACTTAAGTTTTTTTTGTGAAACGGGGGCCTGGGGGTTCACGCTAAATAGCTGTCAGCCGAGTGGGCACGAAACTTAATTACCCCTTTACAGCTTGTAGTAGGCGGCATGGACATTTAAGCTGAGTTATCTGACAGTAATCTAGTGAGACTCCCCACAGGGATAGATTGATCTAAAATCTATGGGAATGTGTCAAATGTGTATTAAATGTGTCAGTAAATCGGTATTAAAACAGTGATCGTGGGTGCTCAGGTAAAAGAAAAATTTGAGAAACCGATTTTTCAGTTTTTACCCCAAAATCGCAATTATGATGTCACTGGTAAGATGACATAAGTGTAAATGTTAATTAATTTAGTCACTGAATACTGAAGATTTATTTACTACCAAAAAGAATGCATGTAAGGCAGTAAATAATACCGCCGTCACACTAGAGGTGGAATAAGCAAGAATGCCGTCGAAAAGACAATTCTTTGTGCATTCGAAGTGCATTCTAAAAATTCCAAATGCATTCCAAATATTTTTACCCATTCTTTTGGCCGTCCTGAATGTTTTGCTCATGTTTAAAACTTTTGAAGTGGTTCTAACTGCACTATGATTGCATTCTAAATACTCTCATGGCATTTCGACAGCATTGGAAACATTCTGATCACATTCGAGGGAGAACCGAAATGGTAAGACACTTCAAATCCTGCTAGAATGAGCCAGAATGCAACTAGAATGCATCTCGATCCTATTTCAACAATCAAACTACACTTGTCGGCATTCAAAGTGTATTCTAAATATTCTGACTGCATTCCGACAGCATTATTGATATTCCTAGTTTTCCAACTACATTCTGGCTACATTTGAGAGCTAATACAGGCGAAATGTGCACGAATTATTACAGGCGAATTCAAGCGCATTCTGAGTATTCCAACGGCATTCTTACAAGAATTTAGGTCAATTTGAAATTTCTTCCGAAATGTAGTACGAATTTTGAAATTTAGTCATTCTGGCTGGTTCTACTTGATTCCTGCAGATTCCGAATAAGTGTGAAGGGGGCTTAGAATTTTGGAAGAAGGGTGACAATATCCTTTAAGTATATGCTTATCCTTAATGGCCACATATTTAAAGATAAGTGACAAGACATTGTTCTGGTCCATACTTGTCTCCCTGCTTCTGGCTTTCGAGGTACTTGCTTGTACTTTATCTTCTTTACTTTTAGGGTCTTCGATTCTACAAGTACAAAACAGAAATATGCATTTAAGCAAAAAAAAAAAAGGACTGTATACCATCAGATATGTCACTGAAAAATTTTAAAGCAGCTAGGTACTAAAAAGAAAAATAGTCATCAGTACATAACTGAACAAACTGACAAAACTTTACAAGACAGGCTACAATTTAACTGGCATTTGCCATGGGGTTACTATCATAGACTGACTGGCAGTGCAGTTTTCTATTTTTAGGGAATATCCAACAGAAGACTGGCATTTTTAAAATGTCGCCCACAACCAGAACCCTACAGCTGTGCCTTTTAAAAAATTCCTTGCATACGGTAAAGTCTTGAAAATTTCGTCGGCAGGATTTATTTTTAATATTCATTTTCATTTTATCTTTAATCCGCCCCTTGCGGTATATCTTTGGCGGAGAATCGTAATATTCTCAGGACTTTGTTCGCGTAATATCATATCAGAGGGAGATCGTTCGCCATCCTTGCTACATCTTCACATCTTCACATCTTTTCACATCTTCACTGGGAGATTGTTTGTGATGTAAGCAATAAAAAAATGCAGTTTTCATATTAGTTCAAGGAACTTAAATTGCGGAAGACCAACAACGGGAGATCATTATTTTAACTCCCTGTAAATTTTTCGAAAGTTACAGATGGTGATTTTAGAAGGCCTGACACTCAATCCTGGGAAAAGCCCTGCATGCAACAAACGTTCCCAAGAGCGTAATTTTTTTTTAATATGTCGCGTCCAGGTTATGATGCAAGGTTGCAATTAGGCTTATCTTGATTCTTCTCCTCTATCAGGAGGTATGTTTCTTACCGAGAATATAATTCTCAACATGTTTTCCGGTACAGTAAGTTAAGTATAACTTAATTGAGATGCACTAATAAATAGATTATTATTTACCACCAGAAAATGACTTAGGAAGTAGTAATAAATATCCTACAATATAGGAGGGTCAAAGGTAACAGTCGCTAAGAATAAAAGCCCAAACTTTGGCAAAGGCATGATTTTTGAAAATTTCGTCATACCCAAGAGTCGGAGAGAGGTAATTTTGAAAAATTAGTCGGATTTACACAATTAAAAATATTAATTAATTTTTAAGTAACGAATTTTTCAAGACTTTACCATATACATGTAAGCTATTATTTTTGTTTTATCTTCTGTCATTACGTTTTGAAAACTGACTCAATTTTCTACACCAATGATACCTTTGCAACACTTATATCTTACCTTGGTAACGCTTACGTATTTTTTCTTGGTACCTCTTAGCCTTAAAAAACAAGGAAAAAGGATAAAAAATTACATCTAAAACATATACATGTATAAGCACATTAGTTCCCAACAAACTATTCAGTAACTTCAAACACTACTTGTACTAATAATATCTTAAGCATGCAATGTTGACAAAATTATCTAAAAACCTATCAACTTTGTGCAAAATTGAACTAAAAACTTTAAATTGTCAAAAAGCTATTATATTCCTTTTATTCTAAACTAAGGTCTTTTATTCATTAATAAGTAATACATATTAAATTATCAAATTGTTCATTTTGAATAACAAGGCAGCATAGCTGTCAAATGTACAGACAGAAAGCAGTGTCTGTTCATAAAAAGTAGAGAAACCACCAAAGCATGATGAATTACCCTGATCCCCTCCGCAATATTTGTACCCTCCAACCATTCCTCATTCACTGCTGTCTGTGAGCCGCTAATGGCTTCCATTTTTTCAGTGCAGAGTTTTCTCAGTTCAAGCATATCCTTTTCCTTAATGTTAAGAAGTATTTGAATTAAAAGATCTCTTCAAGTTATGGAGGATCACACATCATTTACGTACTACAAAACATGCAACAGCCATTAATGAATATTTTACTCTATGCCCATATCACATAAAATTAAGTGAAGAACATAATAAACTACTTAGCTTTACATAAAAATATGACTAGTTCATAAACTGCAAAAGGTAACAGTTTTAAAGTGCCAATGAGGAGGATTTTTAGTGCACTTTAAGGACAGTAAAAACTTTTTGATAATATTTAACAGATAACAACAGCGATTTTAATATCGCAAAAAAAACGAAATTACCCCATCTTGTCGAACCTCACCTCCTACCAACCATACTGACAGTTTTAAATAGTGGAATCTGGCAGAAGTTGCAAAAACTGAGCCTGAAGCATGGGTTCAAGACTTTTTGTTTTCCCCATATTGTTACAGAGTATGAAAGATGTCAAGAAAAGGGGATCAAATGAGGTTATTTTAAGAAAATTTTGTTAAGTAGAAATTTTCAGTGGGAAAACCTTATGCTTTGTACTACTGAATACCCTTAGCAAAATAAAAAGTTTGCAGCAACAAGTTTGCAGGGTTTGCAAGAAAATTTTATTGCTCCAATTTTGCAGCCATATTGCAGCAAATTTGCAAGAAGAATTGCAGTTCTCAGCAAAATTGCTGCAAATTCGCAGCAGGCTTGATATTTTGCTAAGGGTTGCCAGGTAATGCATTAAAGGGTTTGCTTCATGCCGTCAGAATGGCCTGAACGGAACATATTCTTCAGAAAACATGCCCAACTAACGATATCTTTATCCAAATACACAAATTAAAAGCTCATTTTGTGAATTTTTGGCTTTAAAAAACGTCCTATTTGCTCGGCCTGAGAGTTAATGAGCTACGTTGTCACGTGGTCTGATGACGACAATCGAGCCACTGGAGAATAGAGCGTGCTTAGCTGTTAAACTGAGCTGCATTGTCTTCCTGTAAGATGACTTCTCTGGCTTCTGATAAAAGTTTATACTCATTCAAATCTCTTACCCGAGGGGTCTAAATCCTCATGAAGCTGTGTAAAACCATTTCCTGTCTAGTCAATTCTTTAACAAGCATTTAATCATGGTTATCCCAAGTTGTATAAAACACTGCATTTGAATGTTGATTATTGCATATGAGGTCCATGTTATTTGTGAAATTCAATTTATTTTATTAAACCGCTGACACTCCGTCTTGCATACTTTTATTAAACTGAGGTAAACAATGCCCGTTACCTTTACATGTCCTATCTTAATCATCCATCTAACTGGAACTTCCTTTACCTCTTAATTAGAGGGTTAAATGGCATTCAATTTGTCTTGCTTGTATCGAACGCACTCTCTATCTAAGCTTTACTCCAGTTATCTCAGGTAAAAATCTACCTGTGCGTTAGTTACAAAGAGCAGCTCCCGTAGACCTGGGGGTACTAGATATCTTTCAATCTTTACTCTTTCAAAAACAGTATAAAGTTACCTGACATATTTTCGTGTAAACTTAATGACAGGCCAAGTGTCTCCAGTTCATTCCGTACTCAATTTTACCCAAGCAAATTTTTTTCTTGAGTAGATCTTTATAGCACGGTGTTATAAGCTTACAAATTTGCAAAAAAAAAAAATTGCGTACTGACGCAGAATTTGCGTTTCAAGTTATAAAATGATAAATCTTTTAAATTATTTAATATTTCAGATGAAATACTCTTCAGAAACAAATCCTCAATGCATAAACGAATTAGGATAACGAACCATTTTATTACAGCAGTTCCCATTTTTTCTTTAATATAACGCTCTTTTTCCTGTTTTTCCTCAACACGTTTTCTTGCACGGAAGCTTCAAGATACCCTGAGAGCAATTTCTTTTATTAATGTTCGCGACCGTGTTAGAACTTAATTGTTTAATTCAAAGTCTTGTTTTTCTTTTTATATATTGGAGGTAATACCCACATATTTTACAAGCTCTTGATAAAAAGAAAAACAAGAATTTGAATATATACATACAGAGCTAATGAAACTGTTCTCTCTTAATTGTTTAAGTATTGATATTTAACGTCATTTACAAATACCAATAAAATAACCCCATGAAATAAATGAGATATATTGAAAAATATGAAAGCCCACCAAGACGAGTTTCATACCTGTTATTACCTGGCTTGGGAATTGCAGCGGTGCATAATTAACAGATTTTATTGTTAACGAGCTCTTGGTCAAATACAATGAATTTAAAAATGCATCAGCAATTAGTAAGCTTGCCAACTGATGACAGTATCTAAAAGACTATCAGCTTTTGATATGATCTAAAACACCTCAGGTGACCGAGATCGCGAGGATCGCAACTATTGTCACCAAAGTTAGCAAGTTAGTCACGGAAGACCGTCACAGATAAAGAAAGATAGTCAAAGAGTGCTGCAATTTTTGTGAATCCCACGGCAACACACTGAGGCATAAAGAAAATTGCTCAGCCCCGTTCAACACAACTTTCCAAAATCATTCTGTCTGTTTGCAGCATGCAGCTCAGTTGAGTCTCATAGACCTTTATCGTGATTGTCGTCACAGTACCACGTGACCCAGATCTGTTGCTTCATTTATGCATATTGAGGTGAGGTTTACTAAAACGCTTTTTTACTATTAATAGATTGTTTTTATAATTTTTAAATGGCGGGGATCGATTAAAACATACCTCTAGTGTATAGATTGAGTGCTGAATCTTCAAAATTCGAGAAATGGATTTTTACATGAACATTGTCCTTTAATTTTTACCTTTAAATTTTCTAAATCTCTGACTTCTTTGGCTAGCTGCAAAGCTGTATCAATAGCTTCTTTGGCTTCTTTATACATCTTAGACTTGCAAAAGCATTGTGCCCTGTAGAACTGGGCTTTCATCTTAATGTTGTTGACCAATTCTGACTGATGTACATCTTCTATCAGGTCAAGGCCTGAAAGCAGGACATCAACACCTCTTACCTCTTGTTTAAATGGAGCAATCACATTCAATATGGCTAATAAATTAAAATCCACAAAAATTGTACAGATTTGAAAGGGAATCCCCTATAGCATAATCTCATGTTTCTACTTATGAAAACTCACCAGTACAACTGTATCACTAAGTACGAGCGGCGGTTTATACAAAAATTAAAAACACGATTAGAGGCCTTAGTTTTCAGATCAGACGAACAAAAATAACGATTAGACATTGTAGTTATCAGATTAGACGGCAACACTTTAGAATTAAAGGAGGCATTCCTGAATATTGCGCATTAAAAACATGATTAGACTTCGTAGTTTTCAGATCAGACCAATTAAAAACACAATTAGACGTTGTAGTTATCAGATCAGACGGCAAAATACGACTAGTCGTCAAAACGCAACTAGAAGCCAAAACTCGATTTGACGCTAGATGGCGCTCTTGTCAATGGTCTTGGCCACCCTTGCGCCGACGTCACAGTCAATACTACGAAAATCTGACACTGACAAGTGCTTGCGATTGGCAGATTTAGGAGAGTTGACAGATGTTGTACTGTAGTAGGCTAGTATGTGATTGATACAATAGGCCCCTACAAGTCGCCGAGCTGTACGTGAAATATTACGAGTGTATTATCCAGCCGCAGGCAAGTGTTGTATCCAGCTTAAACCACAGCCTCTGATTGGCTACTACACTGCCCTTGTGATATTTTACTCATACATGTTAGGGGCCCTTGTGGTCACTTAGTCCTTTGTTGGACGATAGAGGACAAGGCTCAACATGCCTTTACAGCTCCCTTAGTCAGTGCCAGCTGCTTCGTGCAGCAGCAGCACCAACACCACTCCCACCACCAGCAGCAGTTAAGACACTGAGAAGTTTCCCCCCTGATCTGATAACAACAACGTCTATTCATGTTTTTAGTTCGTCTGATCTGATAACTACAACGTCTAATCGTGTTTTTAATGGTCTGATCTGATAACTATGACGTCTAATCATGTTTTTAAACAGCCGCCCATACCAAGACCTGATGTGACAAATTAGAATATTAAAAATGGGATTGGGAGGTAACACTTTTTTATTGTAACTACAAATATATTAATGTATAAGAGTCATTTTACTAAAAAAAATAATGTCCTTACATTCCTGGAAATTCACTGATATCATACGAACCACACGCTGAAGATCAAGCCCTAAAACAGTGATCTGCAATGAAAAATATAATAATTAAAGCTATCAATTGTAACAGTGAATGATACTGGTTTTATATCCTGGTCAGGTGTAAGATGCTGATAAATGTAAAAAGTGATGTATACGTGGGGGAATATTTGTAAAAACTGAAAATCCTGAAGAAGATAGCTTGCAATTGCTCATAACATTTAGACCATATGAAAAAAAATTATGGCAGATATTATGACAGACTAGCCAGTGCGGTGCATCAAAGATTAAAATTAGCTGGTAGAAGTTATGTACAGTGTATCAACAAATATTTTCTGGTTGTTCCTTATAAGGTCAGTCAAATTACGATGTATAGCATCATCATTACCAATTCATCATTTTTTGCATATACCTTTTGTATTGTTTTATGATGCCGCATTTGTGGCACATATAATATTTCACATTTATCACTAAAACATTTTACTCCACCTCACTCTAGCTCCATTTCTAGTCTGACATGATGCCATGGAATGCCAATAGCCTCATTAAAGCCATTTAAGACATTCCACATAGAAAGAATACAAAAAAATATCAATTAAGATGTAAAGCAAACATTTAAAAACAACTGGTTTATAAAAGACTTCAAATTTTATTTTAATAATGTCAGCATTTGACAGGATTTTAAAAGAGTGAGTTTTTTATCATCCTTACAGTCTATGGCAGTACATTATTTAGCTTTGGAGCATATATTTCAAATGCTGGTTTCTGCCTTTCTTTCTGCAGGTCAATACTTTAAATGAGATGGTTAAGTGCCAGTTTTTTTAAGCACCAGACAAGTGCGGCAAGGTGGGGGTTCACAGAATTTGACCTTATTGGGCTGAAATACTTGCCTGAGGACCCTTTTAACTTCTGCCAAATGTTATGCCATAAAACTGTATTTCAGGGGATTTATGCCCAATTTTCTGTTTTTCCAGCTTTCGAAGCAGATTTTCAGTTATCATACACGTCACTCATATATATGCTTATTATACTCTTATCTAGTAATATATTTACTATGTTTATGTATGATGTATTTTGTTGATCAATATTCTTCCCCCCAAGACATTCAAACTAAAAATATAACCCTTCTTGTCCACACTGTACTCACTTTTTTTACCCCACCCCCCAAAACTAAGTTTACGCATGGCGATTTTCAGAGGGTCATATACCCACTAGTAGAGGCCCTATGGCTGTCAAACCTGTATGGGTTTGTAAAGGAACATTAAAAATATAAAGTACAAAGGAGATCCTCGTGGCCTTTTCTTTTGTTGGCGATATATTTTAATATTAAAATATCCGAAAATTGTAAAATTTGGATGCGTGTTGCTCTTGTCTTGGCCAGTAACACCTGCTCAATTACTCTAATCACGGCAGAATTGAACAATAGACTTTACAAGAATAGGCAATTGCCCTATAACAGAGCCTACCTTTGGGATTTAAACCGTCATATTCATATTTTGATGACTTGTGATAGAAATTTATGTAGCTTTGGTCAAGACATAAACCCTTTTCAACCTGCTACTTGGCCTCAAGTTTTTACCCTTTGCTCAATAGCTGCCATCTGGATTGTACACCTGGGAATGGTATTCCCTGTAACACTATAGCTTACAAAATTAATTAAAAATATTTTTAGCCTAATAAATTTAATTATTCAGAAAATAAAACGACAAAAAACCCACATTTTTCTTACATTTAATCATATAAAGAAAACTGTATTCTTTTAACATTTCTTTTCATCTACTACTTCAACAATTATTGGACACCAATCACACACACAGCTTTTAATCAATCAACAATGTTTCATAATGCATAATTAGAGGGTTAAATGAACTTACCGTAGGTGAGTGATATTTGACCTGGATTCCACATCATCGTCGGTGACAGAATAGGGTTCACATGAGAGATGCGCGCGCAGCTCAGCGTCATATTTCAAAGTAGTTGTAGTGTGGACCACAGAGTGACAGAAAGGTTCACGGGAAGGGAACTATCCCAGGGTGGGATGTGAACCCTATTCTGTCACCGACGATGATGTGGAATCCAGGTCAAATATCACTCACCTACGGTAAGTTCATTTAACCCTCTAATTCCACATCACCGTCTAGTGACGTAATAGGCTCCACATGAGACGTTCAAAGTGTGGTCCGAACACAACACCTTACAAGGTTTTTTGAAACCAGCAAATAAAGGCACAAACACTATGTGTTTAAATCAACATGTATTAACTGCAAAGAACAATAAACTTGTTTATCAAACAACTTGTAACAGCATATTTGATGCACAATAGAAATTCATCTGCACAATTTGCAGGAAACAACTCTAACTGCACAAGTTGCAGTTATAAACAGCATATTTAAATGCTCGAAAGAACTTCATCTGCACAATTTGCAGGTAACAACTGTAACTGCACAAGTTGCAGCTAAAAAAGTAAAATCAAATAAACAGTTTATAAAACATCTCCCTGTAAATCTGAATGTCCATGTCAAACATGTGCACTAGTGCCAGACAAAATCGCATCTGCAAACTGGCCCTGTTGAGTTATTTCTTTATCGTAATATTTAGCAAATGTGCAATCTTTAGACCAGCCTGCCGTCTTCAAAATAGTGTCTAATGGCACTTTAGCAAGTTTTGCTTGTGAAGATGCTGCACTACGTGTGCTGTGTGGAGTAAATTTCTCCATGTCTATACCAGCCATATTCATAGTTTGCTTAATCCATCTAGATATGGTAGATTTGGCTGCTGCCTTAAATGGCTTTACAGATGTTAAAAACAATCTTGTGATATTTCCTCTTAAATGTTTGACACGGTCCATGTATTCCATTAAGACAGTACATAAACATAATCGTCTATCTGGTGCATATGCTGTCACTGTTATTTCACCAATGTGGTGACCTGGTCTTGACTGCTTCAGTAAATCACCAAATCTAAATGTGACTTTAGACTTATTAATTGTGATGTTACGAATGTCAATAAGATGCAAGGATTGCGTTCTTTGACCTGTCAATAAAATGGTCAATGTCACTGCTTTCTTGCTCAGTTGTAAAAGATTAAGTTTTTTCACAGGTGAAAGTTTTTTGAGGTAATTCAAAAGCAAACTTGTGTCCCATATCACATTGTTCCTTGGTAATGCAGGTCTAGAAGTAAAAACTCCTCTCATCAGTCTAACCACATGAGGATGAGCACCTGCTGGACACTTATCCACCATAATAAAAGTTGAAAGTGCTGATCTTGCTGTATTAAGAGCAGAATATCCAAGTCCCATATCAAAGCAATGGGCTAGAAAATTTACAACATCAGTTACATTTGGTGACAGGGTATTAATGTTCCTCTCACTACAATATTGAATCCATCTGGAAATGTAAGATTCGTATTGCTTGACAGTTGTATCTCTCCATGAGGACATGACCAATTTGACAGCTGTTGGCGAAAATGCCATGTCTTCGAAACTTTCCCTGACAATACAAAAGCCATTAGCTGTAGCTTTGGAAGATGATTGTCCATGTTTTTGTGTGGGTGCCACAGCAATTCTTGCTTCCTGGGAAGTAAAAAAGGACAAGATATTAACATATGGCTCAATTTTGAAAACCATACTTGAGTTGTCCAATAAGGCACTACCACTATGATACTATCCACTTGATCAAACTCTATCTTGCTTAACATCTTTCCTATTAAAGAAAAAGGTGGAAATGCATAAGCATTTATCTGTGACCAGTCAATAGACAAGGCATCTGTTGTCATAGCAAATGGATCAGGTTTCCATGATACATATTTAGGTAGTTGATTATTCAGCCTTGAAGCAAACAGATCTGTTTCTGGTAGATAAAACTGCTTAGTTATATCTTTAAATACTGTTTGGTGCAACTTCCATTCAAGATTATCATGATCAAGTCTACTTTCTTTATCAGCTTCTACATTATTTTGTGATTCAATATATGCAACTGATAACCATATATTTTTTCCCTTGCACCATAACCAAATTTTTCTGGCCAAGTTATTTAGCGAGGGTATTTTCCCTCCCATTCGAGCAATATATGACAAAGCAGTTGTATTATCTATACACATTTTAATGTGAATATTTGTTTCATCTCGTGCAAAGCATTTTAGAGCAAACCATGCAGCTAATAATTCAAGATGATTAATGTGAAAAGTACTTTCAACTGCTGACCAGTTTCCTCCTGATGTGATGCCCCTGCATGCTCCCCCCCATCCTTTTTCTGATGCATCAGAATAAATAACTGATGAAGGGTTCCCATGTGAAATCAACTTAAAACTTGAATGAATATTTTGTATCCACCAAGTCAAGTCTAGTTTCAAGGCATCATCATTGGCAATCTGCAATTTTGCTTGAAAGTCTCCTTTACTAGCTTTTAAAGCTTGATTTTTTCTCATATCCAGTGACCTATAAAAAAGAGGCCCATATTCTACACCAGGAAAAGATGCTACCAATAATCCTACTACTTTTGCCAATTGTAGAATAGTTATACAGTCCTGCTGTAAGAGATCGGTACATGCCGAAAATATTTTATCTGCTTGTCTCTTGTTTAAGGACACTTGCATTTTTACAGAATCCAATGTAAAGCCTAAAAAATCCAACTTTTGTGTTGGTTCTAAAACAGACTTAGTTGGATGCACAGTAAACCCTGCTTGAGTAGAAACTTTAACTGTTTGCATCACATTCTCTCTGCAATCTTGCAAAGATTCTCCAACTAAGAGACTGTCATCAATGTATGGACAATTCATGTGACCTAATTTCCTCAAATAGGAAAAAATTGGTTTGGTAACTTTAGTAAAAACACGTGGTCCACTCGCCAAGCCATTTGGTAAAACCTGATATTCATACAAGTTCCCATCAAATTCAAATCTTAACAGTTTCTTGTGTTCATCACAAACTGCCAGACAATAATAAGCATCTTTCCAATCTATGGTTGACATAAAACACTGAGGTTTCATAAGATTAATGGCTGACTGCAAACTGGTCATCTTAAAATGATGATATACAACAGAAGTATTAAGTTTCCTCAGATTTAAAATCAATCTGTACTTTCCATCTTTTTTCTCTCTTAAGAAAATATTGGAAATAAATTCACCTGCACAATGTTTGACCTTTCGTATCACTTTCTTCTCTAAAAGTTGATGGATTTCAGTACAAATTATATCAGATTCTACTTTATTGAAAGCATAAGTCTGAGGAATTCTTGACTGTTGTGTTGATTGGTCTATTTCAATATTGATACCATATGAAACAGTATTCAGTATATACTTATCTGACGTAAGATTTGGCCAAAACTTTTTGCACTTTTGTAAATTACCTGCAGTAAAATTTGCTATCTCAGTGGCCAATTTATCTTTTAAAGCATCAATATATGATGACCAATTGATACTGACCTCTTTAGGTGCTTCATTTTTTCTCTCTAATCCCGCTTGGGCTTGCCTGCGTGATTTGGCCTTGATTTCTTGAAATTTCTGTAGCCGTTTTTTGAAGGTGTGTACTTTTGAAAACCTCTTGGCCTATATGCTGGGCGATTACGCCCATGGTAATCTTTACGGCTTCCCACTTTTGTTGCTACCTTGTTGGTTTCATTGATACCTTTCACAACCCCGGCAAAATCATCGCCAAATAACCATTCGGTAATGGGGGTGTCCGGTGAACAAACGTCTCTGTACTCCCTGTGCAAGTCTGGTTTTATCAGTTCTCTCCTTCTAAGGGATATCTCAATGCTGCCATTGGCAACAAACGAAAACGCATTTAATACAAGAGACAAACCAGCTGGAATATCAAATGACTCCTTTTTATTTTTAGCCTCCAGAAACATATTCGCAAGTTGGGCCAGAGGTGTGAGCGCTCTGACCACCCTGGTCTGCGCTTTCTGTAATCTAATATCTTTACCTCTGGTAGCAGGTAGAATTTTATTCCACACCTCTGTATTAACTTTGGGCACTTTCAGCCCACCCAAGTTCGCTGGAGGTGGAAACTTCTCCAACTTTTCCTTAATTTTCTCATCCGAAATTCTTTTTGACGTTATTCTATTGAGAATCTCCGCCAATTCTGGCATTATACTAGGAGATGTTGCTTCTTCGTCAATTAATTCTTGGGAAATCTTCTCAAGAATTATATTCCCTTCCGTTTCACTGTGGATTTCAGTATTAGTCAGTAGGTTGTCAACTTCTAAATCCATATCAAGCGACTCCTCATCGCTAAGAGCCAACAAATCGTCTTCGTCGACTTCTAAAGGACGTTTACTGTTTTCATTGATTTGTTTTTGCATTTGCTCCATTTTTTGGAGAATTTGACCCAAAAGATCGACATTCCCTCCATTGGAGGTGTCATTCGATGTGCTAGCCGAAGCACGTGGCGTCGGCACTTTCACCTCCTCGTTAGAAATCTCCTTAGACGCACTGACAACCCGTTTCGCATGTGTTTTTATCTCCTTGTCAGTCTTTTGTTTTGGTCTACTCTCTTTGACGATAACTTTACTGGTTTTTGAACCCGAATTTTCGGGCTGATTGTTACCTTCAGAATTTTTATCCGCCATTTTTGTCGGTGTCACTGTATAAAACTTTTACCACGCTTAATATACTTTTATTGCGCAGTACACTTGTGCGCATATAAATTGAAGCGCAGTAGCAATGTGCGCAAAACAGTGCTTGTAACAGTCTGAAACGCTAATCCCAACACATGAATACAGTAGTTAGCACGATTTCGTGCATTTATTGCGATAAATATGTATCAGTGTGTATTAAAACACAAATCACTGTATTAACAGTATGTCAGCAGACGTGCTTGAGCACTCAAAAAACTCAAAACACTGCAGAAATATTAATTTCATGCAGCTTGTAAATCCGCGTACGCTTCGCTGAGAAACGGCGCAATGAAATGACGCTGAGCTGCGCGCGCATCTCTCATGTGGAGCCTATTACGTCACTAGACGGTGATGTGGAATCATCTCTTTATTGGATCTTTAAAGTTTAAGTATAAATAAGCAAATTATTTGGAAGTGTAGCAAACAATTCAAATCTTTATACTGGAAAATATTTATTACCAATAACTTAATAAATGGGTGGAAGGCATTGTAACTGCCATTCAAGACTACTCCTGTCACCCTTAACTGAATAAGACACCGACAAAGTTTTGACTCAAGATTTAAGTGAATGTTTCAAAAAAAAAAAAGTAAGGTTGATTTTCATTCTACAAAAACATCAAAGTAATGTAAATCTATATTATCCAACTGAATCCCCTTCCTGAGAAGAATGAAGAAATAAGTTCAACTTCTGTAACGGTGTAATTCATGGATTATTCTGCACTACTCAGGACCAGGAACATATACTGCTGCTTCTAAATATTTAAGTCAAACTGATCTTTTGCTCCAAGGAATAAAAATATGATATTCCATATCAATATCTCAGTAAGATCTTATCCCATTTAAAGGTGGCATTCATGGATATCTTCAGTAAAATGAAACAGAAAAAGCAGACATGATCCTAGGTTTCAAAAAAAAAAATAATAATAAATAAATAAATAAATAAAGAACTCCGAACATTTATCATGGGACTCCTAAGCGGCCAGAGGTCCGGGACACCTTGAATTGAATTAAAAAATGCGGAATTCCACGTTTCTGGGGCAAAAATTCATGTCTTGTAAAAAAAGGTCACCGAAAAAGTGTCAGTTTTCATCATTTAATGAAGCTCCCATAAATTACTGTCCTTCCTTATGGGGGATCTCCTTGCTACTTGCTTGGATCATCAGGGCTGACATTAGCTATCTGTCAGGTCATTGGTGTCCTTCAACTGTAGATACAAATACTTGTTCAAAGTAGAAAAACATCAAAAATACATTTCAGTCTGTTGGGCAGTAAGTCAATCCTCTTCACAAAACTTCTTTTTCGGGTGCTTGGATTAATCACTTTATTTTCTTTGCCATATATCTGATTCCTGGCTGCTCTTTCTGACCAGTCTCCAAACATCTTCTAGCTAAAATAACAACAAAAATTTATTCTTTAATCTACTGAATGGTTTTAATTTTCAACCAACAAAATTTAACATGAAACCCCATTTTAGGCTACAACTAAGCTTTATTTCATATATATATATATATATATATATATATATATATATATATATATATATATTATTCATGTAATTGTGATATGATTGTTACTCTTTTAATCACAAGCAATGACCTACAAAAGCAGTATTATTTAGTTGTGAGGGTTCTGTAACTTGTTGCTCTTACAAACAAAAAAGTTTACACTGCTGATATGTACAGTACAAAACATAAGCTCTTTTCACTATATGTAATAACAAATTTGCTGTGGTTCTGAGGGTCAGAGATAGCAGTATTTAGATGATGACTTAGCTTCACTTGTCTAATTACTATGCATATTTAATTCAAACAACACAGATATCATACCATTATCAACCTTCCGTCTGTATGTGAATTCGGTGTGTTAATTAATTATAAAGATGTGACGAATGTCAACTTTTTAATTACCTGGGCCCAACGAACTGAACATCTTGGCTTCGTCTTCATAAAAATTTGAATACACTGACTGTTCATGAAAGCTCCCGCTTGGTCCGAGCAAGGGAAGTCCTACAATAATAACTTGGTCCGAAGAAGTAGTTGACGTGTTCTTGCAGCTCCCCAAAGGATCCACAGCATGTGACAATGCGCTGGACACACGACTGAGTCGAGCTCACTCTCCATTTCCTCTGATGATGACACTGCCTCTCATTAGCCTCTCACACTGCATGTAACTTTTAGCATCGGGAGGTGACCCCAATCATCTTAGTCGTATCTCCTGAGTATCGCACAACCTTTCCGTCTTTGTAACGGTCTACAGAACAACAAAGTATACGCTTTGCTGCTTGAAATTCGGGAAATCTGCAGTGCATTCATCGCACGTCTTCCACCACTGCTACTTGAAACTGTCATGGCCGCCTACACGAATTTAGTTTCGAATGCATGTTAACCCCCGTATTTGAACTTAGCATATACTTATTATCCAGGAATCAATAAATAAAAACTACAGAAGACTATTTCAGTTAATTAGTCCCTAACTAACGTTGAAATTAACTTAAACATTCTTGAATGCAAATCGAAACAGTAGGAAGCAAAAATGCTTTACGATAATGTAGCCAGAAAATAGAAGAATTTGCGTCGCTGTTGCAAAATTTGTAGGCAAAAGGCCACGCCAGTGTTTTAATTTATGGTAGGCCCCTTGTCCATATTTTCAGTAAATATCAGTGAAATTATCTAAGGTGCTCTACTAGTGGAGATATAAGGCTATTGACAGGGTGGGTATCTGCGGCAGTCATCAAGTGACCTCAAATAACCTCGGTAGTTTGTAACCATAGCAACGGATTTATGATATAAATCTCTGTCGTTATAAAGATTATATATCCATCTTTCAATTTTGGTATTGACCGAAGTAATGAGTTGATCACTTGATGCACATTTGTGAAGCAAACTTCGGTGAAAAATACACCACTCACACAGCTGAAAAGTGAGACGGGAGCCACGCGAGGCAGTGAAATATTCATGTGGCTGTATCTCGACAATAACGCAACGGAAAGCTTTAATATTTTACAGTTAAATTAAGGTCACAAAGGTGATTAACTGTGGGCAAAATGAGTGTATTCTGTGAGAACCCCACCTTGCCGCTTTTTGGCTGATTTGCCTGGTGGTTAGAAAAACTTGCACTTAAAGGTACATACGAACCGAGCATCGGTGGAGCGTGGATTCCCAGTAACACATGTAAACCACTTCTACTAGATTCTTATATGACTCAAGTAAATTTGACATGCCAAGGGATAAACTGAATAGATCACTTGATCAGCCATAAAAGACCTTTAGACTGCTACTTTTTTTAAATTTATGGTTGTAAATTTAACCTACTTCCGTGACCTACTTTCCTGCCCCATTGACATACAGCTTAGAATGCCAGCAGAAAAATCTGTTCAAACATCATTTTTGGGTAAAATTAAACAATGCCTTTTGGTAATTCTCTTAGTTATACTACTTGAACCTATATGCTGGCATTTGGTTGGTTTTTGTGACAAAAAATTGACTTTGTATGCATCTTTAAATGGTTTCACCTATTCAGTTACCAACTCTCTGAATACTCACCAACGCGAACCATGTTTCTGCAAACCTCACTTTCATATCGGCCAAAATCACATCTGCATCTTTATCTCTCCAGTTGCGCAAGAGGTGAGCCAGTTTGCATGCATGACCATATATTGCTAAGGCTTTCATGTATTCTTGTTTATTGAACCCAATGATGCCGTCTTTTTTCATGACCTCGATAACTCTTTTTGCTTCCTCCGCCTACACACACACAAAAAGACATCTATTTGGTAAGGATTTATTTTTGGTTTCTATCTTTGACAATTAAATATCACAATTTGCATTTTAACACTATTGTTGTACCTCAAAATCAAGGACATTCCTGTGGAGTGGTAGCAACAAAACTGAAAAGCAGTTAATATTAATACTTCTATTCTATACAGAAGAAGTACCACAAATAATGCAAACAGCTAATTTTTTAATTGTAAAATTATGCATCTGAAAATTTCATATTTTTTCCCACTGAAAATAAGGAGTCATTTCTGTATACCATGACCAAACTTTCATAAAAAAGTATCAGGCTTATATCAAAGTCAGGGTACACTATACCTGATTTCTGTCATTGTCAACCCTAATTTGTCTGCTGATCATGCTTAACAGTATATTCCCTCGAACAAGGTATTCATCAATTATCATAGTAATTTCACTGCAGTACACAATGGCTGAAAAAATAACATATTGGCTTAATGTGAGGCTCTTGTCAAGCATATAGATGTAGAAGTCAGATGATATGATTTATCTATTATATGCTACCCTCTTGATTTCATATCTTCATGACTTCTATATACTTTAATTACTTTGAAATGATCATTCCTTATCAATAAATATTAAATCAATTAAATCATATAGTATAAATATTGGTACTGATCTTGGGTTTCACGCTGCAGTAAAAATTTACAATATACAAATTTGCAAACATTTCTATCAGGCCTCCTGCAATACACTGTTCCACAAAAGCTGTTTAAAACAGTGTTGAACTACATTTTGCTTCCATTTAAATTTTATGTCTCCTCCATCTCAGTGTACCACAAACTTTTATAGTCTCATTCATAGCAAGAAAGAAGGCAACAAGGAATATTGTTTGTTTGTGATTTGGCCAAACCAGGCCGCTTTTATTATATAACTCCTCTATCCTAATCGTATTTACAATAATGACAATGTAGCAAATTGTTGCCTGTATTAAATGTTATGGCCTTAGGGATAAAAATTATATATCAAATATTCAATGAGACTCATCATCCTAAAAATTACCATGCGACGAGTCAGCAAAAGTTATTATTTACCAACAATTTTGCACAAATTTAATTTGTGGGGTTGCAAAGAGGCCCCCACTATGTCGAATATTCAATAACACTAGTTACCCTAAGCAGTGATTCAGTATAAGCTACGGTATTGCATCCAATTCAGCTTGTCTGATTGCAAAGGCGAGGCCAATGCATTGCCTATTGCAGGATTCTCAATACAAATCTACATAAGTACGGCATGACAATGCTGTTAGCGGGTGACCTAACCCCTACTCCCTTTTTTTTTTTTTTTTTTTTTTTTAAACAAAGGAAGGGGGGAGGTTCAGTTTTTCCCATATGCTGAAAACAGCTGGAAGAGTGAACTCTCTATAATTGCCATGCCATCCTAGCTTGCACCTTACTAGTTGATTACTATTATAGTTAACAGTTTTAAGTGGTTATCTGCGGAAGGGCAATTTCCTTCCGGTTTATAGTTATCAATGACTAGAATCAAATGTGAATGAAGAAGCAGAGTCGGGGATAACCTACACATGTATGTTCTAATACAACTGATCCCCTTATATTCCTGATTTCAACAAATGTAGAGATGGACCCGCAAAGCTTGCTGGGCCGTATTATGCAAAAAGCATGACTGGGTCTTAAAAATAGAGTCAAAATTCTCATACAACATGAAAACAGCAGGTACACAAGTTGTATTTTTGCAACACTCATGTCGCCACACATTGAAATGGCTAATAATCGTGTAAGCAAAAACCGGGAATGGAGCCTGTTTGGCCCCTAAAACGGTGTATGACAGATTATTATACAGCTGTTCCAATGACCTCTGCAGTATGCACAGATCAAAAATGGACCCGCAAGGCTTGCTGGGCCACTGTTCGTTATATTTAAAAAGTAATCTGAAAATGAACCCACTAAATCTTCATGTGACAATGTCACATACTCTTATAAAGGTGACCCAATATCATCTGAACTCGGGAGAATGTAATATGGAACGACGAGACTTGATATGTGGCTGGTGGTGGGCATTGAAAGAAGTCTATGGCAACAAGTGAAAAATCAAAACTCTTAACACCATATGTCGATACTAATGTTTGATCAACCCGCAAGACTTGCTGGGCTGATGACTGTCCAGTACAGAGGTAGCCTTTAAAGGACCTGTAAAGTCATGCGCAATGACTACCCACATACAATTTCTTCTCCCTTTCCTCTGGATTAGGAAGATGGTGTGGATGCTGCAATGCGTGGACCACAGATTGACATAAGCAACAGCCGTCCTTCAGTTGAAGATGTAAAAGTTTAACTTGTAAAAGACAAGACTCCAACCATTCGTTGCTCTAGACGAATACATCCAAAGATTTTACTGTGGCATTACTGGTAGGCGACTCCACCCATTCATTGCTCTAGATGAATACATCCAAAGATTTCACTGTGGCATTACTGGTAGGCGTCTGTGTACTGGCACATTCGCTGGGCAGTGGTGCTCTTGACAGGTATACAACACTGAAAAATCAAAGTAAAAACGCACGCAGTATGATGGTCAAATATAATGCAAGCAAAGTTCGGTCAGCAGAGGAGACAAATGTGGTATGAAGGAGGAGACGGGGATGGTGGTGGGTGAAATTTTTTGAACTGAAGATTTCAGTTGCAGATTTGAGATAACTTGTAGCTTGATTGTATCATACTCGTGAACAGAATGAATCAAGCAAAATGAGGCCAGGCAGTGATGCCCCATGGTATAAGTAGCAACATGTGCCTCAAAGGAGATTACCCCTCTAGGGCACAATTGAGCATGTGCAGAATGCCCATGTGCATAAATAAGCTCTGGAGATTGTTGTCGCCATAAAATGTCGTTTGACTACGCCAAACTTTCCTTTATGTCTCCTCCATCTCAGTGTACCACAAACTTTTATAGTCTCATTCATAGCAAGAAAGAAGGCAACAAGGAATATTGTTTGTTTGTGATTTGGCCAAACCAGGCCGCTTTTATTATATAACTCCTCTATCCTAATCGTATTTACAATAATGACAATGTAGCAAATTGTTGCCTGTATTAAATGTTATGGCCTTAGGGATAAAAATTATATATCAAATATTCAATGAGACTCATCATCCTAAAAATTACCATGCGACGAGTCAGCAAAAGTTATTATTTACCAACAATTTTGCACAAATTTAATTTGTGGGGTTGCAAAGAGGCCATAACCTTGACTGGTGCAAATGCACTGGGCAAGGAAAACCCCACAAAGGAAAGAATGAAGCAATCCAATGCAGCTTGGAGAACAATGAACTTGCACAAAAATAATGGCAATTAGTAAAAGGAAAATGAGTAAGTAAATGAATTATGAAAGCGTGCATGCACATACACAGACTTTTGATAGTGGGGAAAAAGATAAATAACCCTGTAAAGAAGGCATACCTATTGACCCGTCACAGTAGGGAAGAAAGTATAAATAAGTAAACAAATATGTCATAAAAGCATGCCACTCAACCCGACGTAGCGGGGAGGATAATATAAATAAATAAATAAATAAATATGTCATAAAAGCATGCCACTCAACCCGACGTAGCGAGGAGGATAATATAATTAAATAAATAAATAAATATGTCATAAAAGCATGCCACTCAACCCGACGTAGCGGGGAGGATAGTAAATAAATGTCATAAAAGCATGCCACTCAACCCGACGTAGCGGGGAGGATAATATAAATAAATAAATGTCATAAAAGCATGACGCTCAACCCGACGTAGCGGGGAGGATAATATAATTAAATAAATAAATATGTCATAAAAGCATGCCACTCAACCCGACGTAGCGGGGAGGATAGTAAAATGTCATAAAAGCATGCCGCTCAACCCGACGTAGCGGGGAGAATATAAATAAATACATAAATATGTCATAAAAGCATGCCACTCAACCCGATGTAGCGGGGAGGATAATATAAATAAATAAATAAACATCTCATAAAAGCATGCCACTCAACCCGACGTAGCGGGTGAGGAAAATATAAATAAATAAACAAGTATGTACTAAAAGCATGCCACTCTACCCAACATACTGATGAGGAACGCATAAGTAAATAAAGAACTATGTTGGAAAAGCATGCCATTAGTCCCGATGCAGTGGGAAATAAAATATAAATAAATAAACTGACTGTGGCATAGAAAGATGCCAGAAAAATTAAGTTGAAATGACATTAATGCTGTATGAGAAAATTAAATAAATAAATAAATAAATGAAATGGAGAGGTCTGAAACTGTGCAGCATGCATGGTGTATAAGGGGGCCTTAATCTTGGTAGGAAACAAATTGGATCTAAAAGGGCAGAATCTGTTTGAGAAACTGGTAAAGAAATGTAGCTTGACCTTGAGAAGGACAATTTGGTGATGAAATGAATGTATGTAAGGTCCTGTAAAGGCCGAAATCTACTTAAGAAGCTGGTTTAGAAACGAATGTGCAAGATGCCCTGAAAATTAGGAAACTGGTTAAAAAGGTGAACCTTGGCCCTGAAAAGGGCAGAATCTGGTTAAGAAACGAATGTGCCCTGAAAAGGACAGAATCTGGTTAAGAAAAGAATGTGCCCTGAAAAGGGGCAGAATTTGGTTAAGAAGGAAGTGTACCATAGCCTTGAAAAGGTCAGAAACTGGTAAAGAACACAACGTACATAGACCCTGAAAAGGTTAGAAACTAGTAACAAATGTGAACCTTAGTCCTGAAAAGGACAGAATCTGGTTAATAACGAATGTGCCCTGAAAAGGACAGAATCTGGTTAAGAAGCGAATGTGCCCTGAAAAGGACAGGATCTGATAAAGAAGTAAATGTACCATAGCCTTGAAAAGGTCAGAAACTGGAAAAGAAGACAACATACACAGACCCTGAAAAGGTCAGAAACCAGTAACAAATGTGAACCTTGGTCCTGAAAAGGACAGAATCTGGTTAAGAAACGATTGTGTCCTGAAAAGGACAGAATCTGGTTAAGAAGAGAATGTGCCCTGCAAAGGACAGGATCTGATAAAGAAGTAAGTGTACCATAACATTGAAAAGATCAGAAACTGGTAAAGAAAGGTGAACCTTGGTCCTGAAAAGGTTAAAAAATGAATGTGCCCTGAAAAGGACAAGATCTGATTAAGAAGGAAATGTACCATAACCATGAAAAGGTTAGAAATTGGTTAAGGACACAACAAACATAGACCCTGAAAAGGTCAGTAACTGGTAGAGAACACAACATACATAAACCCTGAAAAGGTCAGAAACTGGTAAAGAAAGGCGAACCTTGGTCCTGAAAAGGACAGAATCTGATTAAAAAACGAATGTGCACAAGGCCCTGAAAAGAAGTACGTGTACCTTGGCCTTGAAAAGGTCGGGATCCGGATAAGAGAGCAAATGTGTATGAGGCCCTGAAAAGGACAGAATTTGTTTAACAAACTAAAGTGCACAAGGCCCTGATTATGAAGGAAGTTTACCTTGGTCCTGAAAAGGTCAGAAACTGGTTAAGAAAGTTACGTGGATGAGGCCCTAAAAAGGTCAGAAACTGACCTAGAAAGGAAGTGTACCTTGGCCCTGAAAAGGTCGTGATACAGTTAAGTGACCAATTTACATGAGGCCCTGAAAAGGTCAGAGTCTGATTAAGAAAAGTGAAAGGGGGGGGGGGGGGGGGGGGGGTTAGTTCAACTTACTGAGAGAAATTCTTTCTGATGGGTCCATGCTTATTAGGCTTAAGTTTGTATTGCCCCATGTCCGAAAGGTGTGCTCCAACCCGAGTGGCATTCAGCAAACAAAGTGAAAAATGATATTGTTACCACTATTATCATTATTATTATTATTGTCACTATTATAAGAACTAAATCCTCGATGATTGAGGGAACTAGTGAATGAAATGCCCTCTTAAGATGCTTGCCCAGTTGCCAGGGTGTACATCTGGAATTATGTCAGACTCCTGTCTTTGTATGTCTTGTATGTTATCATGGGGTACACTTTACATGAAGGTTTGAATCATGGTCTTATTTACTACCGAGGAGACTGAATTTCCCAGATGAAGCCGTTTATTTTGTTTTTGGAGGATTTCTTTATTTACACTCAAATATACGGCAAGTTGTCATGTTAGCCTCTAAAATAACCGATGCCCAAGATGATTATTAAATTGAGGTATATTATAAAATGCGTTCTTCTATTTCAACCACTGGTCCTAAAAACGTTAGGATTTCAAAAGCATGTCTAAGCTAGTGTGCATTTTTGAAACTCAGATATATGTATATAATATATAATATATAAATTTTATGTTTTATCTTGTTGTGAGTTCAGATGTATAACTTAATAGTCGCCACTGAATTGTTGAATGATTAAAGGAATTCAGTCTATTTCGCCAGTAACTCGTAATTCCTGTGTATTTGTTCATCTTTATAGCTCGTATTTATCTTTAGAGAACTACTACTAGGCAGCTGTCAGCCTTTATCACTATCATAACAGGTGGCCAGGATGTATTTGCTATGGTGAGGGCATAATTACCCTCAGCAGTAGGGTCAGGCATTGTAAGCCTCTATCAACTGCTTAATTAAGGGACCAGCCTCACTTAATAGGCCATAGAAGGGTCGTAAAGCTGGGTTGTAATTTTAATTTAAATCAGAGAACAGGAGACTTTTCATGGAGCCTTGTGACTTGAAAATGGGTCAGGAATACTAGACATGTTTATACGATTAACTAGGGTGGGAAAGTTTTGCAATATCCTACTGAAAGCTGAAAGAGAGAAGTCCTAAGAAAATGGACAGAGGTTATTGAATATGATAAAAATGAAGGCACTGTGCTTCAATAAGTATTTAAATCTTCCATATCTGGGGGACTTGTAATACCCATGCAAAATTATCTTGCTTACTGAAAAGTGAAAAGCTAATAACTATTTACTTCTCTGACTTAATTAAGATGCTCTATCAGTTGTAATGCCCTAAGTAAGTGAACCCAAGTAGTAGATATGTGTGGAGGGTGGGAGTTGATATAAGACCACAAATTTTCTTCAGAAGACTTAAAGACAGAGCTATAAATGTGAAACTCAATGATAAGTAAACAGTAGGTGTAAATGGTAACTTCAGTGCTAACAAAAACGAATAGTTGATGAGGAAAGGAGGGTTGATTTTTGGATTGAGCTGGTTTATAATGATGTGCAGGTCAGACTGAGCAAGATACTCTACTTTGCTAAGGTATCTACCCTGAACAGTGAAACGCCTGACGAGGAATATGATAGAAGTGGGAAACTAAAAGTAGGTAACTGAATCGGCAAAGCATGTGCCCATGTGATATCAAATAAATTTTGGGACGTTGCGTCCGCCTATGTCTTCAGGTGACTGGAGATTCTACACGCAAGGACCCTTAATTTCTTTGTGCAGTCGCAGTGACCGCTATCCGAGTAAACAAGCAACACCTGGATAAAGAACGTTTTGTCAACTGCAACTGCTAAATAGCTAGAGAAACTAAAACTTACCGCATTCATGTAACAGTCAGCAATTGTACTGTTGATCCTTGCTTGAAGTTGTGCAGAATCTGTCACTGTACGCTTCAACAGATCGAGTGAACTGCTGGAAAGTTCTCATAGAGGTAAAATGAAATTTTTTGAACTGAAGATTTCAGTTGCAGATTTGAGATAACTTGTAGCTTGATTGTATCATACTCGTGAACAGAATGAATCAAGCAAAATGAGGCCAGGCAGTGATGCCCCATGGTATAAGTAGCAACATGTGCCTCAAAGGAGATTACCCCTCTAGGGCACAATTGAGCATGTGCAGAATGCCCATGTGCATAAATAAGCTCTGGAGATTGTTGTCGCCATAAAATGTCGTTTGACTACGCCAAACTTTCCTTTTACTTGGTTAAAAATATCACAATGTCTCAATGGAAACTAAAAAATAATGTCACAAGAAATAATTGATTCAGTTAATTTTACACCCTGTGGTTCAGCCAGGTCAGCCCATTGAGATAAAAATTTCGTCATTTAAATAACAATTAATATTTTTAAATGCATGAATATGACATGGCCATATTAGGTGATGAACTATTCAAAAGAATGGAGAGGCCTATTTTCAAGTTTTACTGTATTTTCAAAGTGTAAAACTTTGGTTGGTAGAGAATTGTCTTTCAACAAAATTTTCAAGACTAACTAAATGTTCACGTTTTTACCGTAGTTAATGTAAGTGACAGCCAAAACAAGAACAATATTTGCTGCTTCCATAAAAAACTAGAGGATCAGAGAGGCGATACCGCCTCTGAATATTGCACCACCAGCTGGAGCAAGCGCATTCGTATAGACCCCCACATACACAAAGTAAGGGACACAGCCACCAGTCTTGTGCTTGACAAGCTGTAAAAATGCAATCAACAAGAATTTTCAAAATATGCAAAAAATATATATAACTTAAAATGGTACAATCAAAGTGAATTCATCGTAAGGTAGGTCAAAGGTCAATTTCAAGGTCACAGTAAATTGCCAGTATATGACTTCCTATTCAAGTTTAATAGTAACTATGGACCTATCTCTGCCAGTTTTGGAGATAAAAGGGAAGCAAAATTCGCAAAGTTCAGTACATGGTGAAAAGTAGGCCAAAGGTCAATTTCAAGGTCACACTTAGATTGCCAGGATATGACTTCCTATTCAAGTTCAATAGCAACTATGGACCTATCTCTGCCAGTTTTGGAGATAAAAGGGAAGCAAAATTTGCAAAGTTCAATTCATGGTGAAAAGTAGTTCAAAGGTCAATTTCAAGGTCACATATAGATTGCCAGTATATGACTTCCTATTCAACTTCAATAGTAACTATGGACCTATCTCTGCCAGTTTTGGAGATATAAGGGACTAAATGTTATAATTTTGGAGTTACCATAATGTGCCATAAATTTCCTACAGAAAAAATTAATTAAAATAAAGAAAAGGTCATTTTGGTCAAAATTCTTGAAATGGGAGGTGTTCTGAAGTTCGAGATGTTCAAATTTGATGATATAATGTCATTTTTGACCACAAGTTGTCTGCTTTGCCAAGCCTTATGTTTTATTTTTCTGGAGTTCAAAATTTATTATCCATAACTGTACTGCACATTTTGCTTTCACCACCAATGTACTTTTTGATACAGCGTAACTTTGGAGATAAAAGGGAAGCAAAATATGCAAAGTTCAGTTCATGGTGAAAAGTAGGTCAAAGGTCAATTTTAAGGTCACATTTAGATTGCCAGTATATGACTTCCTATTCAAGTTCTATAGTAATTATGGACCTATCTCAGCCAGTTTTGGAGAAAAAAAGGGAAGCAAAATTTGCAAAGTTCAGTTCTTGGTGAAAAGTAGGTCAAAGGTCAATTTCAAGGTCACAGTAAGATTGCCAGTATATGACTTCCTATTCAAGTTCAATAGTAACCATGGACATATCTCTGCCAGTTTTGAAGATAAAAGGGAAGCAAAATATGCAAAGTTCAGTTCATGGTGAATAGAAGGTCAAAGGTCAATTTCAAGGTCACAGTAAATTGCCAGAATATGACTTCATATTTAACTTCAATAGTAACTATGGACCTATCTCTGCTAGGTTTGGAGTTAAAAGAGAAAGAAATTAGCAGAGTTCAGTTCATGGTGAAAAGTAGGTCAAAGGTCAATTTCAAGGTCACATATAGATTGCCAGTATATGACTTCCTATTCAACTTCAATAGTAACTATGGACCTATCTCTGCCGGGTTTGGAGTTAAAAGAGAAAGAAATTAGCAGAGTTCAGTTCATGGTGAAAAGTAGGTCAAAGGTCAATTTTAAGGTCACATTTAGATTGCCAGTATATGACTTCCTATTCAAGTTCAATAGTAACTATGGACCTATCTCTGCCAGTTTTGGAGATAAAAGGGAAGCAAAATTTGCAAAGTTCAGTTCATGGTGAAAAGTAGGTCAAAAGTCAATTTTAAGGTCACATTTAGATTGCCAGTATATGACTTCCTATTCAAGTTCAATAGAAACTATGGACCTATCTCTGCCAGTTTTGGAGATAAAAGGGAACCAAAATTTGCAAAGTTCAATTCATGGTGAAAAGTAGGTCAAAGGTCAATTTTAAGGTCACATTAAGATTGCCAGCATATGACTTCCTATTCAAGTTCAATAGAAAATATGGACCTATCTCTGCCAGTTTTGGAGATAAAAGGGAAACAAAATTTGCAGAGTTCAGTTCATGGTGAAAAGTAGGTCAAAGGTCAATTTCAAGGTCACAGTAAGATTGCCAGTATATGACTTCCTATTCAACTTCAATAGTAACTATGGACCTATCTCTGCCAGTTTTGGAGATATAAGGGACTAAATGTTATAATTTTGGAGTTACCATAATGTGCCATAAATTTCCTACAGAAAAAAATTAATTAAAATAAAGAAAAGGTCATTTTGGTCAAAATTCTTGAAATGGGAGGTGCTCTGAAGTTCCAGAAGTTCAAATTTGATGAAATAATGTCATTTTTGACCACAAGTTGTCTGCTTTGCCAAGCCTTATATATTTTTTTTTTCTGGAGTTCAAAATTTATTATCCATTACCGTACTGCACATTTTGCTTTCACCACCAATATGTACTTTTTGATACAGCGTAACTCGAAAACCGTATGGAATACAAAAAAACGGAGACCACCTCCAGTGTTGGGCTTTACATGCTCTACAAAATGCAAAAAAGAATGGGTCTCTAGTGTTAACGGTTCCCGAATTAGAGACAGTTTTCAGTTTCGGTATCTTATGGCCGCTACTCCTGTGAAAATGCACCGATTGACCCCAAATTCACGGAGATGAAAGATGACCTGAAGGGTAACAACTTCCAATAATATTATTGGTTAAGTCTGTGTGGTGTCTGAATAACAGGGCAAATAATTTTTTTTTTCGTAAAAAAATTAATTTTTTTGAAAATTTTGGCCCGTTTGACCTTGAAATAACGATCCGGATGGGACTAAAACCATGTGTACCGCCAGCGCTAACGCTGGTGGTACAATTATACCTATCAATTCTATTTATTTGAAAGTTGACAACAAATTTTTGACTATTCCAAATTTATATCAATTCCCCCATGTGCAACCAATGGAGAGAGAAATTTTGAAAAAATTAACAAATTTACCTTTGTGAAGATCTTTCAATGCCATTAGATAATGGCCCTCACCCTGGAAGATAAAAAATAATGCAATTGGTATAAAAATCATTTTATTGCAATAGTCACAAAACAGATGGTTCAATAGACTTGAAAAAGAATATTTTAAATAATCTTTTCAAATCACTGATTAAACCTTTAAATGCAAGTGCAGACATACATTAAGCATGTAAATTGCATAATTACAGACAGGCAGATAGACAGACATATAGACAGACAGACACAATTACACACTACAGACAATTCCAAAGATGGCCAAAAACATATATGAATATAAAAATCTCTCAGGAACATACCATCATCTGATAACAAAGACAGCGATTAAAATAAACATTTGCCAGCAGGGGGGTGATACAAATGCCTTTCTGCAGGTGGAATTTCTCCACATACTCCAGTGCTCTGCTTAGATGCTCTGCAGCAACATCAAATTCCCCTCTTTTAAATGGTTCTTTGCCACGCTCCAAATACACCATAACCTCCTCCTCATATTTGGCAATCTGCAAAGAAAAAAAATCAAATCTATAAGAACAAAATACCCAAGACCTCAGACCTCAGACTACAAATGGGCTCAAGTAAAATTAAAGGGAGGGGGGTCATTTTTCTTAAAAATGTGTTCTTTAATGTCCACCATTTGTTCTGTGGGACAGTGGTTGGAAAGACACTAGTAGCCCAAAGAGCTGGTTGACTGTCTGTTTTTACGAACATACCAAGACTATAGAAGCCTATTCAGAACAGCTGACTAACAGATCCATGGATCAAATATGGCGACCCAATTCAAAGCTCACTGCTTAATTCCCAATTAGACACTGAACAGATTTCCTGCAGGGATAACACAACAAGCATTCAAGTGGGTCGGCCATATTTGATCCACAGATCTGTTAGTCTTCTGTTCTAAATGTGATTTAAGGTAAAGTAGTAAATACCTATTTCCATGTCTTTTCTGATATTCTCTACTTACTTCTTCGTCATGAGCTTGTGGCTGTTCTGGGGATATGGGCTGAGCTTGCCTGAAGATGTTAATTTTAAAATGAGTTTTACAAAATATGAAACCTAGAATCTCTGCAAGGCACTTCTAAGAAACTCTGACAGTTTAAAAAGCAAGCTGGATTCTTATCCTTACGTACACTTTTAGACAAAAATTTTTGTATAAATGATATTGAAACTAGAGGATCAGAGAGGCGATACTGCCTCCAAATATTGTACCACCAGCTGGAGCAAGCGCATTCGTATAGACCCCCACATACACAAAATAAGGGACATAGCCACCAGTTTTGTGCTTGACAAGCTGTAAAAATGCAATCAACAAGAATTTTTAAACTATTGCAAAAAATATATATGGTACAATCAAATTTAAGTTCTTCGTAAGGTAGGTCAAGGGTCAATTTCAAAGTCACAGTAAATTGCCAGTATATGACTTCCTATTCAAGTTCAAGAGTAACTATGGACCTATCTCTGTCAAGTTTGAAGTTAAAAGAGAAAGAAATTAACAGAGTTCAGTTCATGATAAAAAGTAGGTCAAAGGTCAATTTCAAGGTCACACTTAGATTGCCAGTATAGGACTTCCTATTCAACTTTAAAAGTAACTATGGACCTATCTCAGCCAGTTTTGGAGATAAAAGGGAAGCAAAATTTGCAAAGTTCAGTTTATGGTGAAAAGTAGGACAAAGGTCAATTTTGAGGTCACATTTAGATTGCCAGTATATGACTCCCTTTTCAAGTTCAATACTATGGACCTATCTCTGCCAGTTTTGGAGATAAAAGGAAAGCAAAATTTGCAAAGTTCAGTTCATGGTGAAAAGTAGGTCAAAGGTCAATTTTAAGGTCACATTTAGATTGCCAGTATATGACTTCCTATTCAAGTTCAATAGTAACTATGGACCTATCTCAGCCAGTTTTGGAGATAAAAGAGAAGCAAAATTTGCAAAATTCAGTTCATGGTGAAAAGTAGGTCAAAGGTCAATTTCAAGGTCACATTTAGATTGCCAGTATATGACTTCCTATTCAAGTTCAATAGTAACTATGGACCTATCTCTGCCAGTTTTAGAGATAAAAGGGAAGCAAAATTTGCAAAGTTCAGTTTATGGTGAAAAGTAGGTCAAAGGTCAATTTTGAGGTCACATTTAGATTGCCAGTATATGACTTCCTATTCAAGTTCAATAGTAACTACGGACCTATCTCAGCCAGTTTTGGAGATAAAAGGAAAGCAAAATTTGCAAAATTCAGTTCATGGTGTAAAGTAGGTCAAAGGTCAATTTTAAGGTCACATTTAGATTGCCAGTATATGACTTCCTATTCAACTTCAATAGTAACTATGGACCTATCTCTGCCAGTTTTGGAGATAAAAGGGAAGAAAAGTTTGCAAAGTTCAGTTCATGGTGAAAAGTAGGTCAAAGGTCAATTTCAAGGTCACATTTAGATTGCCAGTATATGATTTCCTATTCAAGTTCAATAGTAACTATGGACCTATCTCTGCCAGTTTTGGAGATAAAAGGGAAGCAAAATTTGCAAAGTTCAGTTTATGGTGAAAAGTAGGTCAAAGGTCAATTTTAAGGTCACATTTAGATTGCCAGTTTATGACTTCCTATTCAAGTTCAATAGTAACTATGGACCTATCTCTGCCAGTTTTGGAGATAAAAGGGAAGCAAAATTTGCAAAGTTCAGTTCATGGTGTAAAGTAGGTCAAAGGTCAATTTTAAGGTCACATTTAGATTGCCAGTATATGACTTCCTATTCAACTTCAATAGTAACTATGGACCTATCTCTGCCAGTTTTGGAGATAAAAGGGAAGAAAAATTTGCAAAGTTCAGTTCATGGTGAAAAGTAGGTCAAAGGTCAATTTCAAGGTCATAGTAAGATTGCCAGTATATGACTTCCTATTTAACTTCAATAGTAACTATGGACCTATCTCTGCCAGTTTTGGAGATATAAGGGACTAAATGTTATAATTTTGGAGTTACCATAATGTGCCTTAAATTTCCTACAGAAAAAAATTAATTAAAATAAAGAAAATGTCATTTTGGTCAAAATTCTTGAAATAGGAGGTGCTCTGAAGTTTCAGAAGTTCAAATTTGATGAAATAATGTCATTTTTGAACACAAGTTGTCTGCTTTGCCAAGCCTTATGTTTTATTTTTCCAGAGTTCAAAATTTATTATCCATTACCGTACTGCACATTTTGCTTTTACCACCAATATGTACTTTTTGATACAGCGTAACTCGAAAACCGTATGGAATACAAAAAAAACTGAGACCACCTCCAGTGTTGGGCTTTACATGCTCTACAAAATGCAAAAAAGAATGGGTCTCTAGCATTAACGGTTCCCGAATTAGAGACAGTTTTCAGTTTCGGTATCTTATGGCCGCTACTCCCGTGAAAATGCACCCATTGACCCCAAATTCATGGAGATGAAAGATGACCTGAAGGGTAACACTTTCCAATAATATTATTGGTTAAGTCTGTGTGGTGTCTGAATAACAGGGCAAAAAAATTTTTTTTTGTAAAAAATTTCATTTTTTTGAAAATTTTTGCCCATTTGACCTTGAAATAAAGGTCAAAGGTCAAATCCAAGGGTATATTTGAAATCTACACATATGACTTTTGGAAAGCCGTCTATAGAAATTTTTCCCATAACCCCTTCCGTAGGGTAGATAATTAGCATTTAATTTTGCCATTTTTAGACAAGGGTGCATTGCAATGAGTGCCACACCCAGACCCCAATACCGACAAAGCCCAAATTTTACGTGGAACGAGTTGAGATTATAGGTGACCTAAATCCATGAGATGGGTACGGGGGCCCTTACCGTCTAGGAGGAGAAGCGGTAACGGTAGCCATCCGGCGGAGCCGGCAGAGCTGGCGGAGCCGGCGGAACGATCCGGTCGGGACCGAAACCATGTGTACCGCCAGCTCTAACGCTGGTGGTACAATAACAGAGGTGTTAGAAATTTGTGAAAATCATTTTTACTTACAGTTCTTCCTTGGCAGGATCTTCCCCATTGTTCTTTAATAATTAAATAACAAAAAATCTTTAAAAACACATTTTAACAAATTCGTATTGTTCACTCAAAAAATAAGAAAAAAGAACATCAATGCACCAATCTTGCAAATAGCAATGTTTACCACAATATGTTAGATATATAAAGCATTAAATCAAAGTAAAAAAAATTAAATAAAAATACAAATTTTTTTTTTACATAAAATTATTTTATAAAAAAATTGATATCATCAATCAATAAACCAAAAGTAATTATAAGATGGTTATATCAAAGAACACATTCAAAAAAGCAGACTGAAGGGCAATTCAGAAAAGATGATCAGAGTACTAACTGATTCGCCAACTAAATATGGCCAACCCCACTTGTAAAGCAATGCCACTAATTCCATGTTGGTCCGTTGCTGCAGGGGCCTAGCAATTAAACCTTGACGCCGAGATTTAATTTGTTTTATCATCAGGAATCAGTGGCATCGCTTTTGTAGTGGGGTCAGCCGTATTTAGTCAGTTTGTACTTGAATCATCCATCATACTTCTGAATGCCCTAACAGATCCATGGATCAAATATGGCCGACCCACTTGAATGCTTGTTGCATTATCCCAGTAAGGAACCTTTTCAATGTCTAATTGAGAAGTAAGTGGCAAGCTTTTTAGTGGGTCACCATATCTGATCTGTGGACCTAGCTGTTAGTTCACTGTTCTGAATGTGCTCTAAGGCCTCATTCACAACAGTGGACTATGTAGTCGGTGGAATAAATATGGCCGCCTCACTTAAATACTTGTTGCGTAATCCCTATGGGATTCTATTCGGTTAAGGAGATCACTAGATGGCAAACTTTAAAGTGGGTCACCATACTTGATCTTCGGACTAGTTAGTCAGCCACTGTGAATGCAGCTTAATTAGTAATTTACATTCCCACAAACCTGTTCAGAACCAGGTGTTGTACTGGGTCCTGGGTTAGCCTCCACATCTCCTGCCACCAGCAACAGTAGTCCTATTAACAACAGCAGTCTCAGGCCGGCTGACAGGTACCCTTTAACATCAAATTTTTTTTAATAATGTGAAAAACAGAACAAAAAAGTCCATGTGGGTACATTCATGTCTATTTAAGGTTGCACTTATTTAATTTTATGGATGACATTCTCTGGAGACCCTGAAACATGTGCACAAGAGTGAAAAAAATGTAGTACAAGGCAGCAAAGCTGTCAAATGTACAGACAAAAAACAGAAAATAAAGATGCAAAAAAGGTCATTTTGTCAATTTTGATGCAATAATAAATAATGCTTATAATAGCACTGTCAGTCAACACTGAATTTTAATCTTGCACAACAGGTAACATGGTCAATAACAGGAGCAGACCCAGAGATATTTTCTGACAGTATTACAAAGTATCTATGTTGATCCATCCTCCATTTTGATGGTCTTCCAACAGAAAAAAATAGATACCAGTCAATATAAACTTAATAACCTGACTGTCTTCCGGAAGACCCAGAAGATGGTCTCAATCCACCCCTTCAATAAGATTACAGTTTCAGGACCATGAGAGTTCAAATTCACATTATGAAAGTCTCAATATTTGAAAAATGATGACAGTGCATAAAATAATATTACATAATGTTTAAAGACATAAAAAACAATACAACTGCTTATGTAGAAATACAGAAAATGTGCAGAGCCCCAGGCAGATGAGAGTTAAAAGTCACAAATGCAAGTGTTTGAGAAAAAATTATAAAGGAAAACAACAAAACTAGAAAAGCACTTTGAGAGTGCAGACCTCTGCCAAGGCAGCAATTGTTGATTATTATTGATAATTGATTGATTATTGATCCGGACCACCACCAAAAATTAATCATTGTCCTCTTTGGCCCACTTCCGACAGTTCCTGAAAATTTCTGCAAAATCGGTCCATAACTTTTTTGTGTTATGTGGATGACAGACAAACAGGGGTGAAAATATAACCTCCTTGGCAGAGCTTGAGGTAAATATAATTCCAATGAAGATGCTATTCAAACTTTTAATCTTCCAGTTTGGTATATATATATATTTAAAACTTATTTGCAATATTAAACAAAATTTACCTGCATAATTATCACTGCTTCCTTATTATTAATCTAGCAGAGAGCTTTACCTTTGGGAGTTTACAGGGAAATATCAACAAGTGTGCTTTACGTAATCTCATTTAATGACCTATTAAAGCAAATGACTTTATAACTCTGAAATTAATCTAGTGATACCCAAGGGTAATTTACAGACTGACCCACTCAAAGGTCTTCAGGCCCATAAGTCACACCTTAAGAAAAGCACAAAACCATAATGCCCAAAATAGGAGACTACCAATCCTGATGCAATAATACATTATGTTTAACTGCACAGTCAACATCAACTTATGCACAACAGGTAACACAGACAAAAGTAAAAGCATAAGGCTCCAGGCCCATCAGAGTTCAAGTTTATACTTAGAAAGTGCCAGAATGAGAAAAATGAAAATTTCACAAAAAATGCATAAATACAATAAACATGATAATCCAATAGAGCTGGTTTTCTCATGAGCTGAAGGCCAATCCTAAAAATCGTACTTGTAAGTTTAAAATTATAATAAGTGGCACAGTTTTCTTTTCATAATGTTTGCAGTAGCAATGCAAAAATATTGTTGTCAATTTTGATGTAACATTACATAATAAATTATAGAATAATTATCACCAATCTTTGATTATTGACAATAAATAGCATGGACATGTAGAAAATTTGATTACCATTCGGCTTCATGTCCATGGGAGCTCCGAGTCCCACAATAATTATGCCAAAAAGATAATGAATATTTCACTCAAATGTATAACTTCCAGAAAAAGAAGCCAATTAGACTGCTTTTCCAACTCATTCTGCATTTTAGTCCTGTGTTTCTTTTTTAAAGGTTTTACAGTCATAACACGGTTTTCCCATAATGCTCATCATAGCAGCCGCACCAAAAATTGTGTTTTCTTCTATTTTGATGCAATATTACATAATGCTTAACAGCATAATGACCATCAATTTTTAATAATAGAATATTAGTAACATGGACATTCAGAAAACGTGACAAGCAAAGGTCTTCAGGATCATGGAACTTCAAAGTCACACCTTGAAAACACCAATAAGTGAAAAATTAAATTTTCACAAAAAACTGTTTAACTGCCAGAAAAAATTACCAAACAGACTGCATTGCCAACTGAAGCTGTATTTTAGACCCATGTTTCTTTCCTGTATGTTTGAGAACGGTAATTGACATGATTTTTGTTAAATGGTCATTATGAGAGCAGTGCCCAAAATAGGGGTTTCTTCAAATTTTGATGCAATATTACATAATGTTTAACAGCATAATGACCATCAATTTTTAATAATGGAATATTAGTCACATGAACATTCAGAAAACATGACTAGCAAAGGTCTGCAGGCTCATGGAACTTAAAAGTCACACCTTGAAAATGCCAATATGTGAAAAATTAAATTTTCACAAAAACTGTTTAACTGCCAGAAAAAATTACCAAACAGACTGCATTGCCTACTGCTGTATTTTAGCCCCATGTTTCATTCCTGTAAGTTTGAAAACAGTAAGTGACATGGTTTTTCTTAAATGGTCATCATGGGAGCAGTGCCCAAAATAGGGGTTTCTTCACATTTTGATGCAATATTACATAATGTTTAACAGCATAATGACCATCAATTTTTAATAATAGAATATTAGTAACATGAACATTCAGAAAACGTGACTAGCAAAGGTCTGCAGGCTCATGGAACTTCAAAGTCACACCTTGAAAATGCCAAAATGTAAACAAGACAGCACTGTTCTGAAATGGGTTTATTTCCATTTTTAACATTTTTTTAACATAAAACAAAATAAACAGTTTGTTGCCATTTTTATATGACCAACTAAGAAAATTGATGAGATGGGAAAAATATCAATAGAACCGTGTTAAATGTCCAACTTCCTCCATTCTGAGATTCTGAACATAGTGGATTCATGAATGCATCTGACAAACTGCAATGATATGAGTTTATTTCCATTTTTGACACTTTATTACACAATACATGATAACAAGTTTACCATCATTTTTAAAAAATCAACTAACAATGTTGTAAAGATGCAGGAAATGTCAAACAAACACTTTTACATATCTTATTAGTTCAATAATGAGACTGTTAACATGCCTAAGAATTGAATGTGAGGAAATGTGAAAAAACAGCATAACTTCTAAAATAAAGGCCAGATCATGCTGATTTTCGAACTTGACCTGCGTATTATGAATATCCATCAGTTCTGTTAGTTTTAAGCCAAAAGGTAAAATGTTATTTCACTTATCGTGTTATCGGTGTTGCATATATGCTGAGAAAAGTGAAAAAACAGCGTAACTTCCCTAAAAATGACCCGATCATGCTGATTTTCGAACTTGACCTGCGGATTATGAATATTCATCAGTTTTGTAAGTTTCAAGCCAAAAAGTAAAATGGTTTTCTACTTATCGTGTTATCGGTGCTGCATATATGCTGAAAAAAGTGAAAAAACAGCATAACTTCCCTAAAAATGGCCCGATCATGCTGATTTTCGAACTTGACCCGCGTATTATGAATATTCATCAGTTCTGTAAGTTTCAAGCCAAAAGCCAATTCCACTTATCGTGTTATCGGTAAAAGTGCACGACGGCGACGACGGCGACGACAGACGCAGATGATGGCTATATGTACAGACACATCTGTGTCTGTACATAAAAAAAAAGGAGAGGGAGGGAGATATTAAAAGAATGAAGCACAGGATTTTTAAAGCATTCTAAGTACATGAATTGCTTATTATGTTGAACCTAAATTTCTAAGGACAAGTAAAATCTTTGGATCGCATTTTAGCAGTAAAATAGTCTTAATCATTTAATATAGTCACATAAGAGAGAGAGAGGGAGAGAGAGAAAGAGAGACATGGCTCTAAAAATTGTAAGCTCTAAGTTAAAGGGATAACAACTCTTCGTATGAGATCTATACTTCACAATAAAAACATTGTAAAAAACTCATAAAAATATAATATATTCAATTTCACAACAAAAAAATGGCAGTTTAAACAATTATTCTGAACTCTGTGCTTGTATTCTAACCATGTGACCTCCACAGATGGCTGTACTCAATAATAATCTCTTAAGAGATTATTGCAAAAAAAAAAACTTTCTTGAAAAAAAAAAAATAGGGACTAAATTTGAATGTAGAAATGGATTCATTAACCATTGGTAAGTATGGGGAAATTGTTGTTTACCCCAAGAACATTCATTTTTTTGGCCAAAATGAACAGTTGTTGTCCCTTAAAAAAAGTTTAAAGGTAAGAGTTTGAAACAACTCTGGAGCAGAACTCTTATCCCTGTCCATCCCTCAAAAATAAATAAACAAATAAGATAAATACAAAAATTAATCAATTAATTAAAATAGATAAATAAATAAAACTGATTTTTTTAAAGCAAGTCTATGAATTGCCTCCATTACCTCTGAGATTTGGAATATAAGCGCATAACTGCTGTGCAAAGGATTTTCTAGGAGAGGCTGTTTTCAATCTTTTAGCCCCTAGGGCACTGGGCAACTCCTCATTTTGTTCAACAGGCAAGACCTTGGCTACACAATCATGATTTGTGGTTCTACACTTTCGTTTCCGGTGGCTGTTTCTGTGAGGGTCATCTTCACTGCTGGCCGAGGAAGAGTGTGTAAAACAACCTATTCTCAGCCTCCATGCCTCAACTGAGATTCCCATTATCTTTCAATGTGAAAGTTGCACACCACAAATCTATCTGTAACACAATATACTTTTCTTTTTTAACATTTCAATTATTTAAAGAAAAAATTGTGGACTTGTTCTTCCTTATATAACTGTGCTGTTTCAGATTATAAGATACAGGCTACATGTAACATGATCAGAAACTAAAAAAAAGTGTTTAAATAAACAAATAGTAAAACTGTGGCAGAAAAATGTCCATCATAACTACTATTTCAAACAACTGGATAAAATATTCAGCCATGGCAGACTAACATTCAAATTCTAACATACTAGCTAAGTATACTAGTATATACTATTATAAAATATAATTAATATAATTAACTTATATTAATAGATGACAGATTATTCAAATTTAACTTTGGTAAGTTTTAAATATTTTCCTTCTCTTTAATTCTGCACAAACACACGATTGCCTGGGTGAAACAAATGTGCTCATGATTCCTTGTCAAAGATCGAGTTTTGAACTGTACTAATTTCGATTCCCTTCATATTTTATAAGACAACTTTTAAAAATAGAAATCGGGGCCACCAATATATTTTCCTTTCATTGTATAGCTTAATAAATCAAACGGTTAATCTATACTCAGATATGTGGCTATCTATTTGCCAAATTTCAATCTAGTATTATAAAAAAAAAATCATGAACTTGGCATCTTCTTCCGCGAAATTTAGTACATATCAAAAATTGGGAAGTTTCTACCACATTTCTAAGTTTTTATCTATTCAAAGCTGAAACTATATAAATATCAGCTTACCTCGAGTCAAATCTGTTATTAAATAAGTCTCCTTTGGTTGCAAAATGTAGTAAATTGAAGACACACCGAGTGCACCGGTATTTGTCTTTGCGGAAGTAATTCTATTGTTCAAAACGAAAGTTGGGAATTTTTTTTTCACGGCACACGTCAAAACGTTAGTTATGATGTTAGCAATGAGGTTTTATAAAAAGACGTTCAAAACTCCTATTTTTTCGTTGTATTCAAATACATGAATTCAATAAAAACTTTTTGAACTGGAAAAGTTTATCATCTTGGTTGGGATACACCGCTGGGCCTAGGGTTGCCTGGTTCGGGGATATTTTAATTATAGTTTCGTATCATGTGCCAAGACAAGCCCTCATCGAAGCAGGAAGTTTACATTGTCAACAGGTGCGACCTACTCAGTAGCACAGAAGAGACGTGAAAATGGCAACGTTTTATTAGCTTTGCAGCGGCAGTGTTTCATCAGTTCTTTGTGAGTGTATTTGCTGATGTTTTAAAAGGTATATTTTAAACCGTTTCAACGTTAATATCTTTGGGAATAATAATTATCTTCTTTGATGCCTTTAATTTATTTGTTCTTTTAAACGTGCAATGCTGCACTTTGTGTATTGTGATTCTATGATATTTAGTGCATGATAACTAGAAAAGCACTCAGACAGCGCAGACCTCCACCAAGGCAATTCAGTTCCCATAATTGTTATTAATTATTTATCAGGTATCTAGTTAATCAGCTGTTTTCTTGGCATCATTGATTTTTGAACCACATGTACATATTGTACTGGGTGTAAACAAAAAGAGAGAAACCAAATATACATGTAGGCTCTTTCTCACATTGATTGGAATCCTTCACAAATTTCTAGATTCAAATGAGGATCCAGATCTCCACCAAAGTCTTATCACTTTTTTAGTCATTTTAATTCAGGCCTATTCCCAAAATTTTGTCAAAATCCATCAAAATACTTTTTATGTTAAACTGGTTAGATTGTACCTACACAGCCAGTTTACAGAGTAGGGTGAAAGCATTAACAACCTCTTTGTCACAGTTAAATGCTTTGAAAATATTTCTCTGCTAAACTGAGATGGCTTAACTCAGATAGCTAACCGACTACATGTACATATACAGTAGTTTTAAATTAAAATTACTACCTGGTTCACTTGGGTGTGAGTTTTTTTATTAGAGTCAAATCAATAATTAGTGATATAACAGTGACGGTTTTCTCTAAATGCTCCATTTTCAAATAAATAAATTTACTAGTATCAATAAATAATGTTATATAGATAAGAATAAAAGATGAAAATTGTCAGAGGACACACAGAGTAAAAAAAGGCTTCATGGAACTTAATTACCAAGGTTACATGGTCACATGGACATACATGTACGTATATCTAACCCTATCAGGAGCAGTGTAATAGCCCTCTCTTGGAAATCCTAGTCAGCTAACCCAGGCACCTGACCTAAGTGTGTATATATATATATATATATTACCAAGGTTACATGGTCACATGGACATACATGTACGTGTATCTAACCCAATCAGGAGCAGTGTAATAGCACTCTCTTGGAAATCCTAGTCAGCTAACCCAGGCACCTGACCTAAGTGTATATATATATATATATATAAATATATTACCAAGGTTACATGGTCACATGGACATACATGTACGTGTATCTAACCCAATCAGGAGCAGTGTAATAGCACTCTCTTGGAAATCCTAGTCAGCTAACCCAGGCACCTGACCTAAGTGTATATATATATATATATATAAATATATTACCAAGGTTACATGGTCACATGGACATACATGTACGTGTATCTAACCCAATCAGGAGCAGTGTAATAGCACTCTCTTGGAAATCCTAGTCAGCTAACCCAGGCACCTGACCTAAGTGTATATATATATATATATATATAAATATTACCAAGGTTACATGGTCACATGGACATACATGTACGTATATCTAACCCTATCAGGAGCAGTGTAATAGCACTCTCTTGGAAATCCTAGTCAGCTAACCCAGGCACCTGACCTAAGTGTATATATATATATATATAAATAATATAAATAATTATAAATAAGTAATTGGTAATATATATATATATATATATATATATATATATATATATATATATATATATATATATATGTGTATATATATATATATATATATATATTTTTTTTTTTTTTTTTTTTTTAACTGGGGTTAGGATTGTGTTCATTTTTATTATACTGTTGTAGCTATCTAGCTTGCAAATGTTTTGTGCTCAGTGATTTATAAAAAATATAATTATAATAATATACATAAAGAGAACAGAATATGTTTCCCTTTGGTTATAATATATATTGGTGACATGTGACTTAAGAATCCCATATTGACAGAATTTGTGACAGAATGTGTTTTCTAAAAAAACTCCTCAATAAAGATCATTGTGATATTTGTTATAAATCTAATGGATATAAAATAAATTCATCCATTATTTAGATTTTTGAAGGATGATGGGAAAGGCCCAGCTGTAGAAAATGATCGAGTCAGATTAATTTTCATTTATACCAGTAAATGTGTTCTACATTGATATCATAGATTAATAAATTTATGAAGGATTTGATTAAAAGAGATAGTGTGAACATGTTAAAACATTGATTATTTCTGTATCATCCAGGAACATCTTCAGCCCATAACGTAGAATGGACCAGACTCTAGGGGAGAACCAGGCGGAGTGTTCAAAAATAAATGGTGGAACCTACACTTGTGAAATAGACACTGAAGACAATGTCACTAGGCGTAACAACACAAAACCTGTGGAAGATGGGACCGGTGGTAGGATCACATCGCAGCTGGAAAGAGGTTCAGATATTTTCCGTCAGTCGAGAATTTCTCGTCAGATCAATTCAGCATTTGGTTTTCTCGATGATCAGCTTGACGATGTTGATTATAACTATGAGGAATCAGATAAACTGGGTGGGACTGCTGAGTCTCACGTTCAAAAGTCTCAGAGTACACTTAAACAGAACTCATGCCCTGATAACACCACTGTATTAGGGCAGATAAGACCACCACTCGATAAGAGCAATTCTGCGGAAGTATTACCCTTATCTGATAGGCATCCTTCCCAGAATGGCGTAAAACATGATTATACAAGTGGTAATGGATCTTTGGTCACGGAATTGAGGAGCAGTAGTGAAGAACATGGCGGCAAGCCAGTGTCCCTAAATCACAAACCCCCAGTAATATCACCGTTAAGACCAGTCATTAATCAGCAAAGTTTGCCCAAGCTCAGTGCCCCAGATGTAGTCAAACATTCCAATACAAACTGTGATAAGATTGTTGAAGTTGCTGATAATGAGGTCAGACCGAGTATAGGAACGGTCAATGGTGAAGAGACACAGGTGCCACCTGGTGAGCTAGCACCTGTGCTGCCACCTGGTGAGCGAGCACCTGTGCTGCCACCTGTAATGGCACCTGGTGAACATACCAAAGATAGCACTGAATCAACCCAGTCTGCTACAGCTGGTGCTGGCAGAGACTTCAATAACCTTGATGAATCAGAAGGAGGCTGTGCTTCTCAAAATAATTCCTCACAGTCTGGCCATCTCGCTGTTCATGCCAGCTGTGGCACAGGAACCTGTCCACCTGGTGACATGTCTGTGACACTGAGAGCTCCATTGGAAAATTTACAGTCACAACAGACGACGTCTATGGGATCAGACAGTCTTAACACCAAAAGCCTGGATGCTTCACAAAACAAAGAAAACAATGAAAATCACCAAGCATTTGGGAACGGGGTAACCTCTGATGACAGGGAAATGGAGAAAACAGGGGATGTTAATGCAGAAACAGCACTTAACGTAAGTGGAACAAGGATTATGGACACTACCCAGTCCCAAGAGGTGGCGCTACCAGTTGTCAGGAGGCTGAAGTCAACAAAGGCCATGTCTCGGAGTCAGGAGTCTCTGGAAGGGATTGTGTTGGCTGATGGTCAGGGAAGAGCAGTGGAATCGCCTTCTAAGAGCAGTGATGAGACAGATGACGAGGATGAAGGTAGGGAGAATGTTGTGCATTGCGTTAATTGTGTTAGGTGCGATATTTTTACTGGACATGATAATGGCCAAATTAATAACAGCTGACTCACTAGTCCACTGATCAAATATGGCGCCCAACTCAAAAGCTTGTCATCTAATCCACTTATAGACACTGAATAGATTCCCCACAGGGATTACCCAACAAGCATTCAAGTGAGCTCGTCATATTTGATCCACAGACTAGTTAGTCTGCTGATGTGAATTCAGCCAATGACAGCATCTTTCAGTATAGTAATTACTCCAAAATTTCAACCATTTTTCTAAAATTATTATTATTTAAAGTTTCCCCTCTTTATTTGCTCACAAATGGCACACCTGTCTTGAAGCTCGATCAGTATTTATAATTTTCTTATTTAAAAACTTAGGAATTAAAACATATTGCAACACAGTGTAATGTTTGGACAGCTGATCAATGTACGTAATCAGTCTCTTTTTTTTCAAATGGAATGAAATGAAATGGAATATTTTTAAGCGCTGAAACAAATATCAGTTAAGGCCTGTTGTTTGAAGTAGCTGACTCATTGCTGTTGGTTTGAAAGATTTGAATGACAGTTGATGCACATAACCTAAAATAATACAGATGTATAACACATAACTGTTAATTGTTCCCAAGTTCAGAGACAAATGTTTTGGTTTTTGATGTAAAATTTAGCTCCACACGTATGCAATATGTACAGTGAAAAGTGGAGGAAAAGAAGGACAATTTCTTCTTAATGTTATATACATGTAAAAAATTATATACTAGTATGCTTTCCTTCAGTGTGAGGGGTATGAAGCACAGATTATCTATATATATTATTTATTAAGTGTCATTATGTATTATTTTATCTGCAAGTTTAAAAATCATTTTGATAACAAAAAGAATGTACATAATGTACAGTATCTCTCTTTTCCATAGAAAAGCATACTCATCACATCTTAATTTAGCATGCTGTCACAGATATCATTCAATAAAGGCATGAGAGCCATGCTGTATCTTAAGGACAAGCCAAATTTAACCAACATATTAACTAGCACGTGATATATGCTGTGAGCTTAAGGAAATCTGAGATAATTTAACCACTTAATATCGTACCTTCTGCTTAGGTATGGTACAGTAATAACCCAAATATTTCAAACACCTTTTTTTCCAAGATATTTTATTACAAGATTTTATAATTATCTTTTTAAATTTACTTTTGCATAAAAATCTGACATCAATCAAATTTAATTTTTAAAATTGTCAAATTATTTTTAGATACTTCTGTCAGATAAAACATTTTTGGAAGAGCGTGTTTGAAGTATTTTGTATGAATCTTGTGTGTGGAATAACAGTATGGATTACTGTTGGGTCCTCTTTCTGGCCTTTGTGTTATGGTCTTTGTTCAGCCCTCACAATGTTTGAATGGGTTACACATTAGAGATCACTCATGCACTGAAACCAAGTGCTGTTATTTCTCCAAAATTTCAAAAGACAGCTAATTCAAATATATTTGAATTTTTCCAAGTTTTGACACTTTTAGGTCACTAGCAAAGTCTTGTTTTAAGACTGAAACCCAACTTTGTAATAATATTTCAATATTATCATCAAAAGCTTGCACAACAGATAATGCAATTTATCAAATTTGTATGAATTTCTTGAGCAGCTTAAGTATTGGGTGTGGCATTTCATGTACTGCTACGTACCCCTCAGGGAAATCACCGTGTGACTCGGGTTGACTTAACAAAATGACTTAAGGCCAAAATTGGTCTTAACTGTTAGACCAAGATTTATTATATGCATTTTGACCTAAGATACATATATATAATTTCATCATATCCCTCTCTAATGGTATATTGAATTTTTTAAAAAAAGAAGAAAGATTGTTATATGAATGTTGTAGACTGGTATACTGGAATTACTTATAGTTGACTATACTTTGGATTTGTCTTGGCTCAGAGCAAAAAGAAAACGTGCCATCTTATCATTAGAATAACAATTTTTTTAAGTGGCTTAGATGAGCTGCCTAGTAAATGTTTTTAAAAAGCTTGGCAGTAATTTGACCCATTTTAACAATAGACCATGCAAATAATGGTGTAATGCTAGTGGGTAGTTAATATGGAGATATTGAAGCCAAATAGGTATCAGATGCACTTTCTTTGTTGAAAATTCTATGCAAAGCAGTCATTCATGGCTTTATATAGATATACATGAACTTGTATAATGTTTAGAATAACTTAATGAAAAGATGTATGAGTATAGAGAGCATGTTTATGAAGCTGAAACTTTTCATTAATTGGTTTGGTCTCATCTGTTTCATATAATATAAAAGAAAGTATATTATATTTATAGCATATAATGATTTATTTTCTCCTCAGGGATGTATGTGGAGAGTTATCGTTCTTCTCGCTGGGTGTATACTGGGGAGAATGGCGACATTTCACTGCTGCCACCTGGTGGAGAAAACACAGTTCCTGATGAAGATGGGCATAATGAAGGTATGGGTCAGCCATATTCTGTTAAACAGCTAGGTGCAAATATTTGATTTTTAAAAATTGATTAACAAATATCTAGACTGTCAGTCTTCCTCGTCATCAGTAGCCCATCGCAAATGATGAAGACATTGTTCATCAGGCGCAGAATCTTTTAATTTGTGAGTATTCAATTGATTGCTTGATCTGCAGATTTTGCCACAGGAATTGTAGATCTGGTCTGATCAGATCAGATCAGACTGTCAGTACACATTGCCTGAAGGAATGGCATGCGGGATGTTTTTTTTTTTTTTTTTTAAATCTTCCAGGCATACCTTTTACGTATACTTATAGTCTGTAATAAGAAGTACTAGTATTCTAACAGGTGCACCTGCACTAATACAATAGAGTTGTTATGCTGTAGCCATTATTGGTTCTACAATGAAAAAAAGGCTGTTTAGACTGCCATCTATTGGTGAAAAATGGTATCAGTGTTATGATAGATAATTATATAAGCATAGGTCAGTTGTTAAATTTATTTTTGGTGCCAGTCAATGATTTAAGTTTCTGTATTAATATGAACTACAGGTCATTAAAGATAACGAAAACCAAGAAATACAATTTAAATTGAAATGTTTATTAAAAATGCTTTGTGCTGCTTGCAGAAGAGGTGCCTGATGAAAATCGTGTAAAAAATTATCTTCTGAACTCTTCTCAGCTGACGTCAATTAATGAAGGTAAGGTTTATTTGTATAATTTCATTTAAAACATTAATTTTTTACTTATAATTAAGATTTACAGAATTTTGGGCATAGTCGCTTAATACATTTATTTTGAATGATGCTGTATAAATGTTGTATATATTAGTTGGCAGATTGAATATTATCATTATCATTAGTATTATTATTGTTATGAAATGTTATGACCAAGACTGTAAGCTAAAGCACATTTCTACAAAAACTCTTCCTCTTTATAAACTTAAGATGAAATTTTTGACGGCGAAGAAATCGGTCCAATGGTCAGTCCCCTTCAGCGCCTCCACGACAGATTTGGCTCAGTTGGGTCAGAGTCCGTGGCATCAGACACGTCCACAACCTCAGAGAGGGACTTTAGGAGGCGCCATCAGGCTGTCTCCAGGAAATATGTACAGAGAAAATCCAGCACCCAGGCATATCACAGAATATCTCAGAGATACTACGGTAATGTGCCATGAATTTCGTACTTAAGAATTTAATTAATTATTGTGCAATCTGTATTTGAGTGATGAAATGCCTTCTAGGTTAAAGATGCTGAAAAATAAATTACAAAAATGTTCAAGCAGTAAATAGTAAATACTATCTCCACAAATCATTTCCATTATACATTATGTATGTAACAGTTATCTTTTTTCATTTTTTTAAAGTTCGATTAAAGTGCACTCTCTTACAGTATAACTAAACAAGCAAGCAACATGTATAAGACCTAAACATGCTTGTTTCATAAACGTAAACCTATAAATTGCTGTAGTTCCATGTAAAAATTGCTATACATTGGGATGGCTACGATGGGATGGGTGGGGCGTGGGGGGGGTAAGACCTCTACCACAACTTGATAATTGTTAGTTTGCAATGAAATAAGATTAAATTTTCTTATTAATTGTAGAGACTGACAAGATGCTGACTGTGGTGAAGAGACCAGGAGATGTGGACTTCGGATTTCATTTCCAGGGCAGCCATCCTCCCGTAGTGTCCACTCTGAAATCAGGTATACTGTCACAACTAACACACTCACTGTCACACTCTTTTACAACTAATACACTCACTGTCACAACAAACACATTCACTGTCACACTATTTCACAACTAACACACTCACTGTCACAACAAACACATTCACTGTCACTCTTTCACACCTAACACATTCACTGTCACAACTCACTACTGTCACAACCAACACATTCACTGTCACAAATAACACCCTCACTGTCACATCTGACACCCTCTGTCAAAGCAAATGATCTCATTGTCACAACTAACACGTTCATCTGCCAAAACTAGCACTGTATGGAATATCTAAACTCTAGCTTCACTCACCATTGCATGAGCTATAACTTGAATGTGAAAAAATTTCTGCAAGACTTTCTGAAGAACTCAAGAGAAAATTATCTGTAAGACTGGGTTCTCATACCTAGATCGATCTAACAGGATCGATCCATCTCCAAGTGGTTTCTCACTAAATTGCTTTCAGCTTAAGCGGCTTAGATATCTGGCATGCCTACTGAAACTGCTAAATGATAATTAATTACCCCCTACCTGCTTCAGTAGACATGACAGACATCTAAGCTGTTGAAGTTGATTGCAATTTAGCCAGAATCCCCTTGGAGATAGATCAATCCAAAGTTAGTAAGGTAGGGTCTGGGAATGGTCCCTTACATTTGTTTGGATCAGTGCCAAGCAAATATATCACTTGAATATTTCTCTGGTTAAAGATCTTTAATTTTTTTTTATACCAGGTGGAGCTGCAGAGGCTGCAGGATTGGAGGTTGGGGATCTTATAACTTGTATTAATGGGGTGGATATCATGGCTTGCACACACAGTGAATGTTTACAGCTTTTACAAAGCAGTAAGTAGCAGAAAATTTATCAAGTTTCATTTCTGATGTATGTTTTTTTTTTTTTTTTGCCTCGAAACAAATTATTTCTGTTCTTTTTTTTTTTTTCTATTTCTACAATAATGATATTATTATTATTTTTTTTTTTTATTATTCAAAAACGTTAATAAAAATACTGAAAGTTTCATTGTTCTCTAAAATGATGTTGCATATTAACTTATTTAAATAACTCTCTCTGATAAAATGAATTTTTTAAAAGAGTGTAAATAAAATGCTGAATTTCTCACATTATATATATGTACATCCAACAGTCTTTCTGTCTAACTTGTTATTTCTGGCCTAGATTCAGACAGTGTGGACCTGGAGATCACCTCTGCTTCCAATAACAATCTGCCTTATCACGTTGGCAGTAGAGACTCCAAGGTCCCCATGCTTACTGGCTACCTGCTTAAACAGAGCTCTAACTACATCAAGTCCTGGAAGAAGCGCTGGTTTGTCCTCAAACAAGATAACTGCCTGTATTATTATAAGACTGAGAAGGTAAGATGGTTGCTCATTGTGTTCCTTCGATAATTTGTTGTGACAGTTGTGAAATATGTAAAACTTTTTTTCTTCACATACCACACTGTCTACCATCTGTAAAGTTCAATTGCGTGATGCAGGGTTTCATCATTAGCAAATTTTCTCATGGTAGAGCATGCATTGTTGATGCTGAAATAATGAATCAGCCAAACGATACAAGTTGGCCTTTCTGGCCAATGGAAACAAAATCATTGACTAATTAGCCAGTGTGTAATTGCCAACATGCCATTTTTGCACAGTAAGCTTATAGTAGTCAAACAAGTTCTCTTTTGTCCCAAACACATTCTGACATATCCAAACACAGCCATGTCTTTTTACAATCCAGGAAAAAGATCCATTGGGTGCCATATTGCTTAGCAACTATACCATCACCAAGGCAACCGATATACACAAACGGCATGCATTCAAAGCTCTTAAATATGGGTCCAGAACTTACTACTTTGTGGCTCAGAGTGAGGAGGAGATGTCCAGGTCTGTTATGGATGTTACTGGTCTGGGCTATTACAATAACATAAGTGTGTTGTTAATTTTTGTCCTAGTTATTCTAGGTATACTTCTTATATATAGATGACAAGGTTACACTTTGTAAACTCTGGTTTCTGTTATATTAACTGTTGCTGTATGATTTCTACTATGACTGCAGTCTGAGGTGCTATGACAGCCACTCACCACTAGATGTCACCAGATGTACATGCTCATAGCAATATGAAAAAGCCAGAGTGAATAACGTTCAACTTTGCCATTTATTATTTATTATCATTTTGTTGATCAGCTAACTCTTGGCTCTGGATTCATTTACTCTGGAATACTATCTGACATCACAAAGTGACTGTGTTACATCTCAGGCCTGTAGCCAGCAATTTTAAATGAGGGGTTCTTCTTCTGAAAAAGTGGACATTTACCATGCAATCTTCATGCAATTTTACCCAGAGTGGACCTTTTTCCTACAAAAATTGTGGGCCATTGGAACCCCCTGGACCTCCTGGCTACAGGCCTGCATTTAGGCCTTGTGTTTATTGCTCAAAGGAGAGTTTCTCTTTCTGGGGTATGAAACACCTTTAGGCCCAGTATTGCTAAATGTGGATGGTTTTAAATCTTAACACATGCAGGATCTGTCTGTGTAGTCTAGTCATCTTGTGATGTATTCAGCACTTTTATGTGCAGTTTAAGTTATTCCAGATCTTAACACAGCCTGAGTTTTTATCCATTTTAACTTACTGTATAATTGTCGTGCTTAATCATGTTGATTTGATGTTTTTTAAAATGTGTCATTGTTGATTTTAAACTTTTAGGGGTTGATTCCCAGTGGAAGGATGGGTAGTGTTTTTGTTAGAAATTTGTGCAGGCATGCCACTTGGTTCCTGGACCATGAAAACTTGCATAAAATAATCAAATTTGTATTAATAAAACAAATTAACATTTACTTATCAGTAATGCAAAATTACATTGTTGGATGTAAAAGAAAAATATATAAATTAGATCATTTTAATAATATGCTCACAAACTTGACACAAAGGGTATGCTAATTTGTATCATAAATTAAATCACATATATATGAAATATTTTATTGTTAATTACATAAGATTGGTGTGACACTTTCAGTCATTAAATAATTTTTTCAGTGATATGCCTGGACGCAAATTATTATTATTATTATTATTATTATTATTATTATTATTATTATTATTGATGTTACAGTCTTTATCCTGATTACATAGTCATTTTGATGTGTTGTTGTTGATTTAATTGGGTTGTATTTATATTTATGTTGAGTTAATTATTTTTTATAACAGAAGCTTCTCTGAACTTTTAAGAATGAATTTAAGCCCCTCCCCCATCATCATCCATGCATCATCCACCAACCTCACCCCTTCTTTGATTCCGAAATATCCCGAATCCATTATTTTCATTATCTGTTCAGATTTGCTTAAAGAATTGTCATTGTGAAGTAGCAGCCTACTCAGCTTGCATGACTGTTGAGTTGCTTTGGTGCATGTTTGTTGATGCTATGTTTCATGTTTGGTGTTGTTTTTAGATGGGCAGATGCTCTGAATCAGGCTGCTCAAACTTCTAATAAGGTAAGCTTATACTGTCCAACATGGCGATAATTTTACATTATTTTGTAAAGAATGCTTGTTATGTCGAAATGATATTGTGACAGCTTACACAATATTGTATCAGTGATTTTGTGACAGCTGACAGAATATCACAACTAACACATTGTATCAGTCTAGAATGCCACAACTTACACATTGTGACAACATAGTCACTTTAAATATAAATTTACAGACAATATGACGAATTTTTGTTTTCATGTTCCAGATAGTTAACTCTGGCAAATAGAGTTGTGTGCATTTTCTGCATTCTGTCATCCTTTTATTATTTTATTTTATTTTTCTTATCAAATTTTTTTCTTTTTTTTTTTCATTCATTTATTTATTATCATGATTTTTAGTATTTAATTAAACTGGAGAATGTTACAATATTATGTTTTGACCATTTTTTCATGCATAGTCCAAATATAACAGTTTTAACTAAAAGGTGTATATGAAGAGTAAAAGATGTTGCAGATTAGGGATTATTACCAGTATAATTTATAATAATTTAATTATAATTATTCTAGATGGACACATGGATAGATGTCAGCAGTCAGAATGTGGACCTCCCAGCCCTGTCAATCAAAAACCCAGATTGCCATGGTTACCTGCATAAACTTGGCACAAATCGACACAAGTGGCAGAAGCGTTACTTTGTCTTGAAGGATGCTTGCATGTATTACTACACTGATGTGGCCTCTAATACAGCCAAAGGTGAGGAATGTCATAGGGTGGGTCTAGAGACGGTTCACTTTTACAGAAGAACTGTCAAAAGTTGGTTTTAACTAAAAGAATATCTTTGTCCGAGGATGAATCGGAGCAAAGGTCCTTGAAAAATGGGCATCATTTCTTACATTTTGTGAAACCAATCTAGTGTTGTTCTGTGTTGCTCATTTAACATCAGTCATAGTTCAGATTTTGCATTTTTTAAAGGACAGAGACAAGTAAAACAATGTAATCACATTATCAAAGATGCTCATTTTTATCCAATGAGGTATCTGCATTGCTGTTTCTTCCTTCCTCAGGTGTGTCACATCTCCATGGATACACAGTTGATGAGAATCCCAAGGTGGGAAAGAAGTTCTCCATTGGTCTTATTCCACCAGAAACGCGGATGAGATCATTTTATTTCTGTGCTGAAAAGGCGTTTGATAAGGAGAGGTAGGGATAATGGTGATTTCTATCTGAATGGGAAAAGTATGACTTCTTTGCATTTCCTCAAATGGTGCTTCTTGTGGTGCAAATTTCAAAACTGTTTATTGCACTCATTCTGGTCTGCGTGTAAACTACATGTATATTTATTTTGAAAAAAAATCTACAACACAGCACATAAACTTTCTCACTGTTCCGTCTTTCCATCACTTTCACTTTCACTTTCACTTCAATAATTTGATGCTCGTCTTACATATAATCTGACCTCGGTTTCAGATGGGTTGCGGCACTGAGGACTTCCATAGGCAGATGGGTGAAGGCAGACTGAAGATGGCAAAAAATAAGCTGAAAAAAGCAAAAAAAAAAAAAAAAAGCATGAAGTTTGAAAAAAATGGCTCTACCTGTATTTTATGAATATTCATCAGTCTCGTAAGTTTGAAGACAAAAAGTAACACTATTTTGCTCTTATTGGGTTATCACTGAGAGTACAAGGCAACGATGGGGACAGTGATGGTAGATGCAGGTGACGGCTATATGTACAGACAAATCTGCATCTGTACATAAAAAGTAATGAATGGAGTCACTAAAATAAATGCGCCTGATCATAGTGCATATATAAAATGAGTTGCATAATTGTAACTACTGTACAGTCATATGGTGTGGTATGATATGTAATATGCCATTTATCAAACATTATTCTTTCACACTGGACAACATCAAAACATATAAAGGAAACTCTCAGTTTTCTGTGAAAAGTGAGTGACTTTGTAATTGATAATCTTTCACAAAAAAAAATTACGTAATACTAAGCCAACTATAAAGATAGATAGTGGCATTTATTGTTTTGTTTTATCATTTAATCATTGTGATATGTGTTACTAGTTTCAGTAAAGACATATTTGTGACAATATCACCCTTTAAAAGTGGGTTGCCGCTCTGAACTTAGCAGACTCAATTATGTACCATATCCAAATAACATCAGATAAGGACAGTGAGTATACAGTGAACTGGAAAATTGTATAATCCTCTATTTAATTATGGTTGACACAGAAGATCATCAGACTGGTGAAAGATGCACTGATGTCACCATATCATTTATAATTGAAAGAGGGGGTGAAGCTATATGTTATTGGTGATGTCATTAAGGGGATAATAACTCTTCATATGAGATCTATATTTCACAAAAAAAAAACATTGTGAATAACTCATAGAAATAAAATATGTTTTACGACAAAAACAGCAGTTATAGCTATTATTCTGATATCTGAGCTTGTCTTCAGATCACGTGACCTCCATTGATGGCTATACTCTGTTATAATCTCTTAAGAGATTTTAACAAAAAACCAAACTTTTTAGAAAAAAAACAGGGACCAACTTTGAATGTAAAAATGGATTCATTAACCATTGGTAAGTATGGGAAAATTGCTGTTTACTCCAGAAAAATTCATTTTTTGGCCAAAACGAAAAGTTATTATCCCTTTAAGTCTTTTTTCTGTAGAAGTGAGTCAGGGTTTGAACACAGATTCCTTCAATCATTCTAGTGATACAGTTTGTACTGGTACACTGTGAGAGAACCTTATAACTTGTGATTATGTTAGTAAGGCTATTAACTTTAGTTAGTCTGTCATATATTGCAATCATAGGGCTCAGATAGATTGTGTTAAGTGTAAACTAAACTTGCCTTACTGCTCCATCTATAACTTGGTTCCCATACCTAGATCGATCCATGTGGATTGTTCTAACTCCAGACATATGAGCCGACTAAGTTGATAGCAATTTAGTGAGACTCTCAGGGAGATAGATCGATCCAAATACCTGTGGGAATGGTCCCTAGAGTACACTGTGTGAGATGGAGCACATTCAGAACAGATCCATCAACTTAATATGGCCTTCTCACTTAAAAGCAATGCTGCTTAATCCTCTGATGGCCTCCCTGCCTCCACACGCGCCATTAAACGGGTTAAATCTCAGCTCTGAGGTTAAATTGCAAGGTACCTGCAGTGACGGCACTTGTGGAGGCAGGGAGGCCATCAGTGCAGGGAATTAGTCTGCGCTGTTTTTAAGTTAGTCGATCATATTTCATCTGGGGATCAGTTTGTCTTCTACTGAATACCCTTGATGAATTTGCAAAAACATTCCAGTTATTTCATAAATCTACATATAACATATTTATTTTTTTGTGATATAGAAATGGTCTCTGTGTGTTTTTTTTTTTTTTTTTTTGGTTATGATGCTTACAGTTAATTAACAAGGAACATGTAGAGTAGGGATATAAGATTATTATAGTTTTTTCATTTGTGTAGCTTCGACACCAAGTAAAAACTTACAGATAATGTATATTTATTTAAATTTTGGATGCACAAGCACATAATTATCAGTATTCATAATTCTATGCACACAACTGCCTGTCAATTGTTGATCACAGACATAAAAAATTATAAGTGAATTAAAAAAAAAGACAAAAGGAGGATATTAGCTAAAATGTCTTATTGGTAAAAATGAGCATTAAAGGAAACCCACAGTGCATTATAAAGTCACAGTTTATGCAGACCATTTAAAATAAAATACATTTAGAGAATCAAATTATATATCCGTTTCAGGATTTATTCCTCTTTTTATGTACAGACACAGATGTGTCTGTACATATAGCCATCATCTGCGTCTGTCGTCGCCGTCGCCGTCGTCGCTGTTGTCGCCGTCGCCGTCGCCGTGCACTTTTACCGATAACACGATAAGTGGAAAACCATTTTACCTTTTGACTTGAAACTTGCAGAACTGATGAATATTCATAATACGCAGGTCAAGTTCGAAAATCAGCATGATCGGGTCACTTTTAGGTAATTTATGCTGTTTTTTCACTTTTTTCAGCATATATGCAGCACCGATAACATGATAAGTGGAAAACCATTTTACCTTTTGACTTGAAACTTACAGAACTGATGAATATTCATAATACGCAGGTCAAGTTCGAAAATCAGCATGATCGGGTCACTTTTAGGTAATTTATGCTGTTTTTTCACTTTTTTCAGCATATATGCAGCACCGATAACACGATAAGTGGAAAACCATTTTACCTTTTGACTTGAAACTTACAGAACTGATGAATATTCATAATACGCAGGTCAAGTTCGAAAATCAGCATGATTGGGCTATTTTGAGGGAATTTATGCTGTTTTTTCACTATTTTCAATATAAATGCAACACTGATAACACAATATAAGAAAAACGGATTGGCCAATTGTAATTATACTCACAGGAGTGGTCAATCTTACTAAAACACAGGTTGACTTCGAAAATCAGCATAATCGGGCCATTATTTTAGAAGTTATACTGTTTTTTTCACATTTCCTCAGATTCAATTCTTAAGCATGTTAACAGTCTCATTATTTAACTAATAAGATGCCTAAAAGTGTTTGTTTGATATTTCCTGCATCTTTACAACATTGTTAGTTGATTATGTAAAAAACATGGTAAACTTGTTATCATGTATTGTGTAATAAAGTGTCAAAAATGGAAATAAACTCATATCATTGCAGTTTGTCAGATTCAATCATCCACTATGTTCAGAATCTCAGAATGGAGGAAATTGGACATTTAACACTGTTCTATTGATACTTTTCCCATCTCATCAATTTTATTAGTTGGTCATATAAAAATGGCAGTAAAATGTTTATTTTGTTTTATGTTAAAAATGGAAATAAACCCATTTCAGAACAGTGCTGTCTTGTTTACATTTTGGCATTTTCAAGGCGTGACTTTGAAGTTCCATGGGCCTGAAGACCTTTGCTAGTCACATTTTCTGAATATCTGTGATACTAATATTTTATAATTAAAAATTGATGGTCATTAAGCTGTTAAACATTATGTAATATTGCATCAAAATTTGAAGAAACCCCTATTTTGGGCACTGCGTCCATGATGACCATTTAAGGAAAATCATGTCACTTACTGTTCTCAAACTTACAGGAAAGAAACATGGGACTAAAATACAGCTTCAGTAGGCAATGCAGTCTGTTTGGTATTTTTTTATTATTATTATTTTTTTTTTTTTTTTTTTTTTTTTTTGGCAGTTAAACAGTTTTTTGTGAAAATTTAATTTTTCACATATTGGCATTTTCAAGGTGTGACTTTAAAGAGCTTAGATGAAATATAGACCTGTAGTAGATGTTTCTTTAATCTTCCATGATCATGATCATATTACATTTAATTTGGGATACGGCACAGCACAAATCATAAAGGTCAGTGTAAAAATTTGAGGACAAAGGGTTTTCAAAAGATTAAAGAAACATCTACTACAGGTCTACATTTCATCTAAGCTCTTTAAAAGTCACACCTTGAAAATGCCAATATGTGAAATATTGCTTATCACATTTTCTGAATGTCCATGTTACTAATATTTTATTAATAACATTTGATTGTCATTATGCTGTTAAACATTATTTAATGTTGTATCAAAATTTGAAGAAACCCCTATTTTGGGCACTGCTCCTATGATGACCATTTAAGGGAAATCATGTCACTTACTGTTCTCAAACTTATAGGAAAGAAACATGGGACTAAACTACAGCTTCAATAGGCAACGCAGTCTGTTTGGTAAATTTTTCTGGCAATTTAACAGTTTTTTGTGAAAATTTAATTTTTCACTTATTTGCATCTTTATTTTCTGTTCTTTGTCTGTACATTTGACAGCTTTGCTGCCTTGTTATACAATAACCTACATATATAAATGGCAGAGATAACTCCAGTAAAAATATGGTCTTATGTAGGGCTTAGTTAAATACGTGATGGTTGTTATATACTGTATTCATGTTTTTTTCTTGCCGTTAAAACAAAATAGAAAAAAAGACAGAGGGAAACAGAGGGAGAATTCAAAAGAAAGTAGCATAAGTCTTGCATGTTGAGCTTTAGAATGTTTGCATAATACTAGCCTAAGGAATTTTGCCATTTGTAGTAAGCATTTAAGAAGTGACTTAATTAACACACATCCACTTCATCTAAGGAGGCATGGACTATGCAGAGACTTTGGAAAGCAGTCATAAAAAGGCCAGGATTAACAGCTAAATTCATTTGGTCTTTTTGAACCATTGCTGATATACTGTAGAGATAACCTTATGCTTTCAAAAATTTTGTAGTTTGGGTACAAATAAACAAAATAATAAAAACCTAGTGAAAATCTTGTTATTGTTATTGTACCACCAGCGTAGGCGCTGGCGGTACACATGGTTTTTATCCAGACCTGCAGATTCTCTCGGCTCATCTGGCTCTGCCGCCATGTCACTGTACCGCTTCCCCTCCTAGACTACAAGGGCCTGCATACCCATCTCTTGGATTTAGGTCGCGTATAATCTCAACTCGAGCCACGTAAAATTTGGGCTTCGTCGGTGCTGGGGTTGAGGTTTGGTGGCACTCATTGCAATACACCCTCGTCCAAAATTGGCAAAATTAAATGCTAATTATCTACCATTTCGAAGGAATTATGGGAAAAATTTCTACAGACCGAAAGTCATATGTGGAGATTTCAAATATGCCCTTGGATTTGACCTTTGACCTTTACTTCAAGGTGAAACGGGCCAAATTAAAAAAAATGGAATTTATTACGAAAAAAAAATATTTGCACTGTAATTCAGAAAACTACACAGACCTAACCTATAATATTATTGGCAGGTGTTACATCAGGTCATCTTTCATCTCCGTGAGTTTGGGGTCAATCGGTGCATTTTCACAGGAGCAGCGGCCATTAGATGCCGAAACAGAAAACTCTCTTATTCGGGAACCATTAATGCTAGAGACCCCATGTTTTTTGCATTTGATAGAGCATGTCAAGCCCAACACTGTTGTTTTCCATACAGTTTACTAGTTACGCTGTATCAAAAAGTACATTACGGTGGTGAAAGTAAAGTGTGCAATACGGTAATATGCATAAAATTTTGAACATCTGGAAAAGATAACATAAGCAGGTCCGTAGCCAGCAATTTCAAAAGTGGGGGGGGGGGGGGTCTTTTTCTGAAAAAGTGGACCTTTTACCATATAATCCCCATGTACCTAGGTCAAATTTTACCCAGAGTGGACGTTTTTCCAGCAAAAAGGGAGGTTCTTTTGAACCCCCCGAACCCCCCTGGCTACGGACCTGATAAGAATTGGCGCGGCAGACAACTTCTGGTCAAAATGACATTATTTCATGAAATATGAACATCTGGATCTTCTGAGCACCTCCCATTTCAACAATTTCAAAATGACTTTTTCTTTTTTCAATAATTTCTTCTTTATGGCACATTACTGTAACTCCAAAATTGTAACATTTAGATAGGTCCATAATTACTATTGATGTTGAATAGGAAGTCCTACACTGGCAATATAACTGTGACCTTCAAATTGACCTTTTACCTACTTTTCACCATGAACTCGAGTTTAGATAATTTTAGTCCCTTATATCTCAAGAACTGGCAGAGATAAGGTCATAGTCACACGGGGCGTCTCGATAGTCCGAAGGTTCATTGGTCCGAAGGTTCATTGGTCCGAAAAGTGGTAACATTTTCATCGATTTTTTAATCAAGGGTTCATTGGTCCGAAGGTTCTATAGTGAATATTCCGACCAATGAACCTTCGGACTATTAAACCTTCGGACTATTGTTTATAGTCACTATTAATTGAAGTTGAATACGAAGTCACATACTGGCAATCTGTGTTCTTGGAATTGGCCTTTGACCTACTTTTCACCATGAACTGAAGTTTATTGGAACATTTCAGTCCTTTCTATCTCAAAAACTAGCAGAGATAGGGCCATAATTACTTTTGAAGTCGAATAGGAAGTCATATACTGGCAATCTGTGATATTGAAATTGGCCTTTGACCTACTTTTCAACATAAACTGAACTTTGCAACTTTTCTCTCCCTTATATCTTCAAAACTGGCAGAGATACGCCCATAGTCGGTGACTGGGGTTGCGTGGGCCGAAATGCGGCACCCGGATTATCGATTGCGACAGCAGGACTACACATGTGCACCCAATCTGGCGCCTTCGGTGACGAGGTTGAAAGTTTCCATCCGATTATTTCGCCACAACGGAGCTGTCGTGGCTGCGTGGTAACTCTCCTGGCTTGCATGCAGGCAGTCACTCGTACGCCGGTTCGAGTCCCAGCAGCTACTGTGACAGTATTTTTGCCAGAATTAACTTTTTAAAAATTGCGATTGATAACTATAAGAGGAAACTCGCACGTACGGAGGGTGGGCGGGTCAGTCACGGAGCAGTCGGTAGCGTGCATGGATGCAAATGACACATCCAAAGCGTCATCAACCTTGGTAACGCAAAGTCACGGGTTCGAGTCCCGGATGAGGCAGGTCAGTCCATCACGACAACGACCTGGCCCCTGAATCGGGATGCCACCAGACGAGAACGAATGAGGGCGCCCGTGGGACTTAGCAAATTACCTTTTGCATAATAATACGGTATACTTTAGAAAGTTTACATCTGCGTCGACAATTATATTTCCTTTCTCTTCAGTTAAAAGTCATTATATTGGTGCCACAGATCTTGAACTTAAATTGAGCTATAGCTAACTCCGTATGGCTTGCATTTCATCAAAATGTGCCATCTTTTTGCTGGGATTAGCAGAGAGAAAACTTTTGATTTTATACAAAAGTCGCGTCACCTCCACTCCTTTTATCAGGCACCCGTTTCGTCTTTTTAAGCCCCTCCTTTCCTGTCTTGGGCCCTTGGTTCTCAAGACTGTTCATATGTTCATACACTACCCGGGGCATGTCCGCAGTCGACACTGGAAAGAGTAAAGACTACTCAATACTAAAACCGCCGAGGTGTGAACGGCTGTGGACGTCATCGTGCTCTACAACGTCAAAGGTGAAACCAAACGTTATGTCAATGCAAAGCCAAATGAAAATAACAGCATCCGAAGTCATCTTTATTACTAGGAATGTACAGAGCAGGCCTATCAATGAATACGATCCAACTTGTTTCGATTCTGTAGCTTTTCCGGTATAACAGCACGTCATACCACCTGTTAACCGTGTTCGATAGAAAAACGATATCTCCTCGGCGGAATTCTTTGCCAAATATGTTTTACGCGAAATTTTCCAAGGCTGCAATCGCGCCAGTAATTAAACACTTGAATGTATTTTTTTTTTTTATTAATTCTCTCCTCCTATATGGTCTCGCTAAAAGTAAAACCCGTCGGTTGTGCACCGCCTCTGATCCCACTGTACTCTTTAATATCATGGGTAAAGCCAAAATCAATCTTAGTATAAAACAAACTCCGAGCTCCGAGTCGGGTTGTCAAACACGGCTTCGTGTACATCATGAATTTTACCGTTCATGTCGGGGACTGGGGTTGCGTGGGCCGAAATGCGGCACCCGGATTATCGATTGCGACAGCAGGGCTACACATGTGCACCCAATCTGGCGCCTTCCGTGACGAGGTTGAAAGTTTCCATCCGATTACTTCGCCACAACGGAGCTGTCGTGGCTGCGTGGTAACTCTCCTGGCTTGCATGCAGGCAGTCGCTCGAACGCCGGTTCGAGTCCCAGCAGCTGCTGAGACAATATTTTTGCCAGAATTAATTTTTTTTTAAATTGCGATTGATTACTATAAGAGGAAACTCGCACGTACGGAGGGTGGGCGGGTCAGTCACGGAGCAGTCGGTAGCGTGCATGGATGCAAATGACACATCCAAAGCGTCATCAACCTTGGTAACGCAAAGTCACGGGTTCGAGTCCCGGATGAGGCAGGTCAGTCCATCACGACAACGACCTGGCCCCTGAATCGGGATGCCACCAGACGAGAACGAATGAGGGCGCCCGTGGGACTTAGCAAATTACCTTTTGCATAATAATACGGTATACTTTAGAAAGTTTACATCTGCGTCGACAATTATATTTCTTTTCTCTTCAGTTAAAAGTCATTATATTGGTGCCACAGATCTTGAACTTAAATTGAGCTATAGCTAACTCCGTATGACTTGCATTCCATCAAAATGTGCCATCTTTTTGCTGGGATTAGCAGAGAGAAAACTTTTGATTTTATACAAAAGTCGCGTCACCTCCACTCCTTTTATCAGGCACCCGTTTCGTCTTTTTATCATGGGTAAAGCCAAAATCAATCTTAGTATAAAACAAACTCCGAGCTCCGAGTCGGGTTGTCAAACACGGCTTCGTGTACATCATGAATTTTACCGTTCATGTCGGGGACTGGGGTTGCGTGGGCCGAAATGCGGCACCCGGATTATCGATTGCGACAGCAGGGCTACACATGTGCACCCAATCTGGCGCCTTCCGTGACGAGGTTGAAAGTTTCCATCCGATTACTTCGCCACAACGGAGCTGTCGTGGCTGCGTGGTTACTCTCCTGGCTTGCATGCAGGCAGTCACTCGTACGCCGGTTCGAGTCCCAGCAGCTACTGTGACAGTATTTTTGCCAGAATTAACTTTTTAAAAATTGCGATTGATAACTATAAGAGGAAACTCGCACGTACGGAGGGTGGGCGGGTCAGTCACGGAGCAGTCGGTAGCGTGCATGGATGCAAATGACACATCCAAAGCGTCATCAACCTTGGTAACGCAAAGTCACGGGTTCGAGTCCCGGATGAGGCAGGTCAGTCCATCACGACAACGACCTGGCCCCTGAATCGGGATGCCACCAGACGAGAACGAATGAGGGCGCCCGTGGGACTTAGCAAATTACCTTTTGTAAAATAATACGGTATACTTTAGAAAGTTTACATCTGCGTCGACAATTATATTTCCTTTCTCTTCAGTTAAAAGTCATTATATTGGTGCCACAGATCTTGAACTTAAATTGAGCTATAGCTAACTCCGTATGGCTTGCATTTCATCAAAATGTGCCATCTTTTTGCTGGGATTAGCAGAGAGAAAACTTTTGATTTTATACAAAAGTCGCGTCACCTCCACTCCTTTTATCAGGCACCCGTTTCGTCTTTTTAAGCCCCTCCTTTCCTGTCTTGGGCCCTTGGTTCTCAAGACTGTTCATATGTTCATACACTACCCGGGGCATGTCCGCAGTCGACACTGGAAAGAGTAAAGACTACTCAATACTAAAACCGCCGAGGTGTGAACGGCTGTGGACGTCATCGTGCTCTACAACGTCAAAGGTGAAACCAAACGTTATGTCAATGCAAAGCCAAATGAAAATAACAGCATCCGAAGTCATTTTTATTACTAGGAATGTACAGAGCAGGCCTATCAATGAATACGATCCAACTTGTTTCGATTCTGTAGCTTTTCCGGTATAACAGCACGTCATACCACCTGTTAACCGTGTTCGATAGAAAAACGATATCTCCTCGGCGGAATTCTTTGCCAAATATGTTTTACGCGAAATTTTCCAAGGCTGCAATTGCGCCAGTAATTAAACACTTGAATGTATTTTTTTTTTTTATTAATTCTCTCCTCCTATATGGTCTCGCTAAAAGTAAAACCCGTCGGTTGTGCACCGCCTCTGATCCCACTGTACTCTTTAATATCATGGGTAAAGCCAAAATCAATCTTAGTATAAAACAAACTCCGAGCTCCGAGTCGGGTTGTCAAACACGGCTTCGTGTACATCATGAATTTTACCGTTCATGTCGGGGACTGGGGTTGCGTGGGCCGAAATGCGGCACCCGGATTATCGATTGCGACAGCAGGGCTACACATGTGCACCCAATCTGGCGCCTTCCGTGACGAGGTTGAAAGTTTCCATCCGATTACTTCGCCACAACGGAGCTGTCGTGGCTGCGTGGTAACTCACCAGGCTTGCATGCAGGCAGTCGCTCGAACGCCGGTTCGAGTCCCAGCAGCTGCTGAGACAATATTTTTGCCAGAATTAATTTTTTTTAAAATTGCGATTGATTACTATAAGAGGAAACTCGCACGTACGGAGGGTGGGCGGGTCAGTCACGGAGCAGTCGGTAGCGTGCATGGATGCAAATGACACATCCAAAGCGTCATCAACCTTGGTAACGCAAAGTCACGGGTTCGAGTCCCGGATGAGGCAGGTCAGTCCATCACGACAACGACCTGGCCCCTGAATCGGGATGCCACCAGACGAGAACGAATGAGGGCGCCCGTGGGACTTAGCAAATTACCTTTTGCATAATAATACGGTATACTTTAGAAAGTTTACATCTGCGTCGACAATTATATTTCTTTTCTCTTCAGTTAAAAGTCATTATATTGGTGCCACAGATCTTGAACTTAAATTAAGCTATAGCTAACTCCGTATGGCTTGCATTCCATCAAAATGTGCCATCTTTTTGCTGGGATTAGCAGAGAGAAAACTTTTGATTTTATACAAAAGTCGCGTCACCTCCACTCCTTTTATCAGGCACCCGTTTCGTCTTTTTAAGCCCCTCCTTTCCTGTCTTGGGCCCTTGGTTCTCAAGACTGTTCATATGTTCATACACTACCCGGGGCATGTCCGCAGTCGACACTGGAAAGAGTAAAGACTACTCAATACTAAAACCGCCGAGGTGTGAACGGCTGTGGACGTCATCGTGCTCTACAACGTCAAAGGTGAAACCAAACGTTATCTCAATGCAAAACCAAATGAAAATAACAGCATCCAGAGTCATCTTTATTACTAGGAATGTACAGAGCAGGCCTATCAATGAATACGATCCAACTTGTTTCGATTCTGTAGCTTTTCCGGTATAACAGCACGTCATACCACCTGTTAACCATGTTCGATAGAAAAACGATATCTCCTCGGCGGAATTCTTTGCCAAATATGTTTTACGCGAAATTTTCCAAGGCTGCAATCGCGCCAATAATTAAACACTTGAATGTATTTTTATTTTTTTTTTTATTAATTCTCTCCTCCTATATGGTCTCGCTAAAAGTAAAACCCGTCGGTTGTGCACCGCCTCTGATCCCACTGTACTCTTTAATATCATGGGTAAAGCCAAAATCAATCTTAGTATAAAACAAACTCCGAGCTCCGAGTCGGGTTGTCAAACACGGCTTCGTGTACATCATGAATTTTACCGTTCATGTCGGGGACTGGGGTTGCGTGGGCCGAAATGCGGCACCCGGATTATCGATTGCGACAGCAGGGCTACACATGTGCACCCAATCTGGCGCCTTCGGTGACGAGGTTGAAAGTTTCCATCCGATTACTCCGCCACAACGGAGCTGTCGTGGCTGCGTGGTAACTCTCCTGGCTTGCATGCAGGCAGTCGCTCGAACGCCAGTTCGAGTCCCAGCAGCTACTGTGACAATATTTTTGCCAGAATTAATTTTTTTTAAATTGCGATTGATTACTATAAGAGGAAACTCGCACGTACGGAGGGTGGGCGGGTCAGTCACGGAGCAGTCGGTAGCGTGCATGGATGCAAATGACACATCCAAAGCGTCATCAACCTTGGTAACGCAAAGTCACGGGTTCGAGTCCCGGATGAGGCAGGTCAGTCCATCACGACAACGACCTGGCCCCTGAATCGGGATGCCACCAGACGAGAACGAATGAGGGCGCCCGTGGGACTTAGCAAATTACCTTTTGCATAATAATACGGTATACTTTAGAAAGTTTACATCTGCGTCGACAATTATATTTCTTTTCTCTTCAGTTAAAAGTCATTATATTGGTGCCACAGATCTTGAACTTAAATTGAGCTATAGCTAACTCCGTATGACTTGCATTCCATCAAAATGTGCCATCTTTTTGCTGGGATTAGCAGAGAGAAAACTTTTGATTTTATACAAAAGTCGCGTCACCTCCACTCCTTTTATCAGGCACCCGTTTCGTCTTTTTATCATGGGTAAAGCCAAAATCAATCTTAGTATAAAACAAACTCCGAGCTCCGAGTCGGGTTGTCAAACACGGCTTCGTGTACATCATGAATTTTACCGTTCATGTCGGGGACTGGGGTTGCGTGGGCCGAAATGCGGCACCCGGATTATCGATTGCGACAGCAGGGCTACACATGTGCACCCAATCTGGCGCCTTCGGTGACGAGGTTGAAAGTTTCCATCCGATTACTTCGCCACAACGGAGCTGTCGTGGCTGCGTGGTAACTCTCCTGGCTTGCATGCAGGCAGTCGCTCGAACGCCGGTTCGAGTCCCAGCAGCTGCTGAGACAATATTTTTGCCAGAATTAATTTTTTTTTAAATTGCGATTGATTACTATAAGAGGAAACTCGCACGTACGGAGGGTGGGCGGGTCAGTCACGGAGCAGTCGGTAGCGTGCATGGATGCAAATGACACATCCAAAGCGTCATCAACCTTGGTAACGCAAAGTCACGGGTTCGAGTCCCGGATGAGGCAGGTCAGTCCATCACGACAACGACCTGGCCCCTGAATCGGGATGCCACCAGACGAGAACGAATGAGGGCGCCCGTGGGACTTAGCAAATTACCTTTTGCATAATAATACGGTATACTTTAGAAAGTTTACATCTGCGTCGACAATTATATTTCTTTTCTCTTCAGTTAAAAGTCATTATATTGGTGCCACAGATCTTGAACTTAAATTAAGCTATAGCTAACTCCGTATGGCTTGCATTCCATCAAAATGTGCCATCTTTTTGCTGGGATTAGCAGAGAGAAAACTTTTGATTTTATACAAAAGTCGCGTCACCTCCACTCCTTTTATCAGGCACCCGTTTCGTCTTTTTAAGCCCCTCCTTTCCTGTCTTGGGCCCTTGGTTCTCAAGACTGTTCATATGTTCATACACTACCCGGGGCATGTCCGCAGTCGACACTGGAAAGAGTAAAGACTACTCAATACTAAAACCGCCGAGGTGTGAACGGCTGTGGACGTCATCGTGCTCTACAACGTCAAAGGTGAAACCAAACGTTATCTCAATGCAAAACCAAATGAAAATAACAGCATCCAGAGTCATCTTTATTACTAGGAATGTACAGAGCAGGCCTATCAATGAATACGATCCAACTTGTTTCGATTCTGTAGCTTTTCCGGTATAACAGCACGTCATACCACCTGTTAACCATGTTCGATAGAAAAACGATATCTCCTCGGCGGAATTCTTTGCCAAATATGTTTTACGCGAAATTTTCCAAGGCTGCAATCGCGCCAATAATTAAACACTTGAATGTATTTTTATTTTTTTTTTTATTAATTCTCTCCTCCTATATGGTCTCGCTAAAAGTAAAACCCGTCGGTTGTGCACCGCCTCTGATCCCACTGTACTCTTTAATATCATGGGTAAAGCCAAAATCAATCTTAGTATAAAACAAACTCCGAGCTCCGAGTCGGGTTGTCAAACACGGCTTCGTGTACATCATGAATTTTACCGTTCATATCGGGGACTGGGGTTGCGTGGGCCGAAATGCGGCACCCGGATTATCGATTGCGACAGCAGGGCTACACATGTGCACCCAATCTGGCGCCTTCGGTGACGAGGTTGAAAGTTTCCATCCGATTACTCCGCCACAACGGAGCTGTCGTGGCTGCGTGGTAACTCTCCTGGCTTGCATGCAGGCAGTCGCTCGAACGCCAGTTCGAGTCCCAGCAGCTACTGTGACAATATTTTTGCCAGAATTAATTTTTTTTAAATTGCGATTGATTACTATAAGAGGAAACTCGCACGTACGGAGGGTGGGCGGGTCAGTCACGGAGCAGTCGGTAGCGTGCATGGATGCAAATGACACATCCAAAGCGTCATCAACCTTGGTAACGCAAAGTCACGGGTTCGAGTCCCGGATGAGGCAGGTCAGTCCATCACGACAACGACCTGGCCCCTGAATCGGGATGCCACCAGACGAGAACGAATGAGGGCGCCCGTGGGACTTAGCAAATTACCTTTTGCATAATAATAGGGTATACTTTAGAAAGTTTACATCTGCGTCGACAATTATATTTCTTTTCTCTTCAGTTAAAAGTCATTATATTGGTGCCACAGATCTTGAACTTAAATTGAGCTATAGCTAACTCCGTATGACTTGCATTCCATCAAAATGTGCCATCTTTTTGCTGGGATTAGCAGAGAGAAAACTTTTGATTTTATACAAAAGTCGCGTCACCTCCACTCCTTTTATCAGGCACCCGTTTCGTCTTTTTATCATGGGTAAAGCCAAAATCAATCTTAGTATAAAACAAACTCCGAGCTCCGAGTCGGGTTGTCAAACACGGCTTCGTGTACATCATGAATTTTACCGTTCATGTCGGGGACTGGGGTTGCGTGGGCCGAAATGCGGCACCCGGATTATCGATTGCGACAGCAGGGCTACACATGTGCACCCAATCTGGCGCCTTCGGTGACGAGGTTGAAAGTTTCCATCCGATTACTCCGCCACAACGGAGCTGTCGTGGCTGCGTGGTAACTCTCCTGGCTTGCATGCAGGCAGTCGCTCGAACGCCGGTTCGAGTCCCAGCAGCTACTGAGACAATATTTTTGCCAGAATTAATTTTTTTTTAAATTGCGATTGATTACTATAAGAGGAAACTCGCACGTACGGAGGGTGGGCGGGTCAGTCACGGAGCAGTCGGTAGCGTGCATGGATGCAAATGACACATCCAAAGCGTCATCAACCTTGGTAACGCAAAGTCACGGGTTCGAGTCCCGGATGAGGCAGGTCAGTCCATCACGACAACGACCTGGCCCCTGAATCGGGATGCCACCAGACGAGAACGAATGAGGGCGCCCGTGGGACTTAGCAAATTACCTTTTGCATAATAATACGGTATACTTTAGAAAGTTTACATCTGCGTCGACAATTATATTTCCTTTCTCTTCAGTTAAAAGTCATTATATTGGTGCCACAGATCTTGAACTTAAATTGAGCTATAGCTAACTCCGTATGGCTTGCATTTCATCAAAATGTGCCATCTTTTTGCTGGGATTAGCAGAGAGAAAACTTTTGATTTTATACAAAAGTCGCGTCACCTCCACTCCTTTTATCAGGCACCCGTTTCGTCTTTTTAAGCCCCTCCTTTCCTGTCTTGGGCCCTTGGTTCTCAAGACTGTTCATATGTTCATACACTACCCGGGGCATGTCCGCAGTCGACACTGGAAAGAGTAAAGACTACTCAATACTAAAACCGCCGAGGTGTGAACGGCTGTGGACGTCATCGTGCTCTACAACGTCAAAGGTGAAACCAAACGTTATGTCAATGCAAAGCCAAATGAAAATAACAGCATCCGAAGTCATCTTTATTACTAGGAATGTACAGAGCAGGCCTATCAATGAATACGATCCAACTTGTTTCGATTCTGTAGCTTTTCCGGTATAACAGCACGTCATACCACCTGTTAACCGTGTTCGATAGAAAAACGATATCTCCTCGGCGGAATTCTTTGCCAAATATGTTTTACGCGAAATTTTCCAAGGCTGCAATCGCGCCAGTAATTAAACACTTGAATGTATTTTTTTTTTTATTAATTCTCTCCTCCTATATGGTCTCGCTAAAAGTAAAACCCGTCGGTTGTGCACCGCCTCTGATCCCACTGTACTCTTTAATATCATGGGTAAAGCCAAAATCAATCTTAGTATAAAACAAACTCCGAGCTCCGAGTCGGGTTGTCAAACACGGCTTCGTGTACATCATGAATTTTACCGTTCATGTCGGGGACTGGGGTTGCGTGGGCCGAAATGCGGCACCCGGATTATCGATTGCGACAGCAGGGCTACACATTTGCACCCAATCTGGCGCCTTCCGTGACGAGGTTGAAAGTTTCCATCCGATTACTTCGCCACAACGGAGCTGTCGTGGCTGCGTGGTAACTCACCAGGCTTGCATGCAGGCAGTCGCTCGAACGCCGGTTCGAGTCCCAGCAGCTGCTGAGACAATATTTTTGCCAGAATTAATTTTTTTTAAAATTGCGATTGATTACTATAAGAGGAAACTCGCACGTACGGAGGGTGGGCGGGTCAGTCACGGAGCAGTCGGTAGCGTGCATGGATGCAAATGACACATCCAAAGCGTCATCAACCTTGGTAACGCAAAGTCACGGGTTCGAGTCCCGGATGAGGCAGGTCAGTCCATCACGACAACGACCTGGCCCCTGAATCGGGATGCCACCAGACGAGAACGAATGAGGGCGCCCGTGGGACTTAGCAAATTACCTTTTGCATAATAATACGGTATACTTTAGAAAGTTTACATCTGCGTCGACAATTATATTTCTTTTCTCTTCAGTTAAAAGTCATTATATTGGTGCCACAGATCTTGAACTTAAATTAAGCTATAGCTAACTCCGTATGGCTTGCATTCCATCAAAATGTGCCATCTTTTTGCTGGGATTAGCAGAGAGAAAACTTTTGATTTTATACAAAAGTCGCGTCACCTCCACTCCTTTTATCAGGCACCCGTTTCGTCTTTTTAAGCCCCTCCTTTCCTGTCTTGGGCCCTTGGTTCTCAAGACTGTTCATATGTTCATACACTACCCGGGGCATGTCCGCAGTCGACACTGGAAAGAGTAAAGACTACTCAATACTAAAACCGCCGAGGTGTGAACGGCTGTGGACGTCATCGTGCTCTACAACGTCAAAGGTGAAACCAAACGTTATCTCAATGCAAAACCAAATGAAAATAACAGCATCCAGAGTCATCTTTATTACTAGGAATGTACAGAGCAGGCCTATCAATGAATACGATCCAACTTGTTTCGATTCTGTAGCTTTTCCGGTATAACAGCACGTCATACCACCTGTTAACCATGTTCGATAGAAAAACGATATCTCCTCGGCGGAATTCTTTGCCAAATATGTTTTACGCGAAATTTTCCAAGGCTGCAATCGCGCCAATAATTAAACACTTGAATGTATTTTTATTTTTTTTTTTATTAATTCTCTCCTCCTATATGGTCTCGCTAAAAGTAAAACCCGTCGGTTGTGCACCGCCTCTGATCCCACTGTACTCTTTAATATCATGGGTAAAGCCAAAATCAATCTTAGTATAAAACAAACTCCGAGCTCCGAGTCGGGTTGTCAAACACGGCTTCGTGTACATCATGAATTTTACCGTTCATATCGGGGACTGGGGTTGCGTGGGCCGAAATGCGGCACCCGGATTATCGATTGCGACAGCAGGGCTACACATGTGCACCCAATCTGGCGCCTTCGGTGACGAGGTTGAAAGTTTCCATCCGATTACTCCGCCACAACGGAGCTGTCGTGGCTGCGTGGTAACTCTCCTGGCTTGCATGCAGGCAGTCGCTCGAACGCCAGTTCGAGTCCCAGCAGCTACTGTGACAATATTTTTGCCAGAATTAATTTTTTTTAAATTGCGATTGATTACTATAAGAGGAAACTCGCACGTACGGAGGGTGGGCGGGTCAGTCACGGAGCAGTCGGTAGCGTGCATGGATGCAAATGACACATCCAAAGCGTCATCAACCTTGGTAACGCAAAGTCACGGGTTCGAGTCCCGGATGAGGCAGGTCAGTCCATCACGACAACGACCTGGCCCCTGAATCGGGATGCCACCAGACGAGAACGAATGAGGGCGCCCGTGGGACTTAGCAAATTACCTTTTGCATAATAATAGGGTATACTTTAGAAAGTTTACATCTGCGTCGACAATTATATTTCTTTTCTCTTCAGTTAAAAGTCATTATATTGGTGCCACAGATCTTGAACTTAAATTGAGCTATAGCTAACTCCGTATGACTTGCATTCCATCAAAATGTGCCATCTTTTTGCTGGGATTAGCAGAGAGAAAACTTTTGATTTTATACAAAAGTCGCGTCACCTCCACTCCTTTTATCAGGCACCCGTTTCGTCTTTTTATCATGGGTAAAGCCAAAATCAATCTTAGTATAAAACAAACTCCGAGCTCCGAGTCGGGTTGTCAAACACGGCTTCGTGTACATCATGAATTTTACCGTTCATGTCGGGGACTGGGGTTGCGTGGGCCGAAATGCGGCACCCGGATTATCGATTGCGACAGCAGGGCTACACATGTGCACCCAATCTGGCGCCTTCGGTGACGAGGTTGAAAGTTTCCATCCGATTACTCCGCCACAACGGAGCTGTCGTGGCTGCGTGGTAACTCTCCTGGCTTGCATGCAGGCAGTCGCTCGAACGCCGGTTCGAGTCCCAGCAGCTACTGAGACAATATTTTTGCCAGAATTAATTTTTTTTTAAATTGCGATTGATTACTATAAGAGGAAACTCGCACGTACGGAGGGTGGGCGGGTCAGTCACGGAGCAGTCGGTAGCGTGCATGGATGCAAATGACACATCCAAAGCGTCATCAACCTTGGTAACGCAAAGTCACGGGTTCGAGTCCCGGATGAGGCAGGTCAGTCCATCACGACAACGACCTGGCCCCTGAATCGGGATGCCACCAGACGAGAACGAATGAGGGCGCCCGTGGGACTTAGCAAATTACCTTTTGCATAATAATACGGTATACTTTAGAAAGTTTACATCTGCGTCGACAATTATATTTCTTTTCTCTTCAGTTAAAAGTCATTATATTGGTGCCACAGATCTTGAACTTAAATTAAGCTATAGCTAACTCCGTATGGTTTGCATTCCATCAAAATGTGCCATCTTTTTGCTGGGATTAGCAGAGAGAAAACTTTTGATTTTATACAAAAGTCGCGTCACCTCCAATCCTTTTATCAGGCACCCGTTTCGTCTTTTTAAGCCCCTCCTTTCCTGTCTTGGGCCCTTGGTTCTCAAGACTGTTCATATGTTCATACACTACCCGGGGCATGTCCGCAGTCGACACTGGAAAGAGTAAAGACTACTCAATACTAAAACCGCCGAGGTGTGAACGGCTGTGGACGTCATCGTGCTCTACAACGTCAAAGGTGAAACCAAACGTTATCTCAATGCAAAACCAAATGAAAATAACAGCATCCGAAGTCATCTTTATTACTAGGAATGTACAGAGCAGGCCTATCAATGAATACGATCCAACTTGTTTCGATTCTGTAGCTTTTCCGGTATAACAGCACGTCATACCACCTGTTAACCGTGTTCGATAGAAAAACGATATCTCCTCGGCGGAATTCTTTGCCAAATATGTTTTACGCGAAATTTTCCAAGGCTGCAATCGCGCCAGTAATTAAACACTTGAATGTATTTTTATTTTTTTTATTAATTCTCTCCTCCTATATGGTCTCGCTAAAAGTAAAACCCGTCGGTTGTGCACCGCCTCTGATCCCACTGTACTCTTTAATATCATGGGTAAAGCCAAAATCAATCTTAGTATAAAACAAACTCCGAGCTCCGAGTCGGGTTGTCAAACACGGCTTCGTGTACATCATGAATTTTACCGTTCATGTCGGGGACTGGGGTTGCGTGGGCCGAAATGCGGCACCCGGATTATCGATTGCGACAGCAGGGCTACACATGTGCACCCAATCTGGCGCCTTCCGTGACGAGGTTGAAAGTTTCCATCCGATTACCTCGCCACAACGGAGCTGTCGTGGCTGCGTGGTAACTCTCCTGGCTTGCATGCAGGCAGTCGCTCGAACGCCGGTTCGAGTCCCAGCAGCTGCTGAGACAATATTTTTGCCAGAATTAATTTTTTTTAAAATTGCGATTGATTACTATAAGAGGAAACTCGCACGTACGGAGGGTGGGCGGGTCAGTCACGGAGCAGTCGGTAGCGTGCATGGATGCAAATGACACATCCAAAGCGTCATCAACCTTGGTAACGCAAAGTCACGGGTTCGAGTCCCGGATGAGGCAGGTCAGTCCATCACGACAACGACCTGGCCCCTGAATCGGGATGCCACCAGACGAGAACGAATGAGGGCGCCCGTGGGACTTAGCAAATTACCTTTTGCATAATAATACGGTATACTTTAGAAAGTTTACATCTGCGTCGACAATTATATTTCTTTTCTCTTCAGTTAAAAGTCATTATATTGGTGCCACAGATCTTGAACTTAAATTAAGCTATAGCTAACTCCGTATGGTTTGCATTCCATCAAAATGTGCCATCTTTTTGCTGGGATTAGCAGAGAGAAAACTTTTGATTTTATACAAAAGTCGCGTCACCTCCACTCCTTTTATCAGGCACCCGTTTCGTCTTTTTAAGCCCCTCCTTTCCTGTCTTGGGCCCTTGGTTCTCAAGACTGTTCATATGTTCATACACTACCCGGGGCATGTCCGCAGTCGACACTGGAAAGAGTAAAGACTACTCAATACTAAAACCGCCGAGGTGTGAACGGCTGTGGACGTCATCGTGCTCTACAACGTCAAAGGTGAAACCAAACGTTATCTCAATGCAAAACCAAATGAAAATAACAGCATCCAGAGTCATCTTTATTACTAGGAATGTACAGAGCAGGCCTATCAATGAATACGATCCAACTTGTTTCGATTCTGTAGCTTTTCCGGTATAACAGCACGTCATACCACCTGTTAACCATGTTCGATAGAAAAACGATATCTCCTCGGCGGAATTCTTTGCCAAATATGTTTTACGCGAAATTTTCCAAGGCTGCAATCGCGCCAATAATTAAACACTTGAATGTATTTTTATTTTTTTTTTTATTAATTCTCTCCTCCTATATGGTCTCGCTAAAAGTAAAACCCGTCGGTTGTGCACCGCCTCTGATCCCACTGTACTCTTTAATATCATGGGTAAAGCCAAAATCAATCTTAGTATAAAACAAACTCCGAGCTCCGAGTCGGGTTGTCAAACACGGCTTCGTGTACATCATGAATTTTACCGTTCATATCGGGGACTGGGGTTGCGTGGGCCGAAATGCGGCACCCGGATTATCGATTGCGACAGCAGGGCTACACATGTGCACCCAATCTGGCGCCTTCGGTGACGAGGTTGAAAGTTTCCATCCGATTACTCCGCCACAACGGAGCTGTCGTGGCTGCGTGGTAACTCTCCTGGCTTGCATGCAGGCAGTCGCTCGAACGCCAGTTCGAGTCCCAGCAGCTGCTGTGACAATATTTTTGCCAGAATTAATTTTTTTTAAATTGCGATTGATTACTATAAGAGGAAACTCGCACGTACGGAGGGTGGGCGGGTCAGTCACGGAGCAGTCGGTAGCGTGCATGGATGCAAATGACACATCCAAAGCGTCATCAACCTTGGTAACGCAAAGTCACGGGTTCGAGTCCCGGATGAGGCAGGTCAGTCCATCACGACAACGACCTGGCCCCTGAATCGGGATGCCACCAGACGAGAACGAATGAGGGCGCCCGTGGGACTTAGCAAATTACCTTTTGCATAATAATAGGGTATACTTTAGAAAGTTTACATCTGCGTCGACAATTATATTTCTTTTCTCTTCAGTTAAAAGTCATTATATTGGTGCCACAGATCTTGAACTTAAATTGAGCTATAGCTAACTCCGTATGACTTGCATTCCATCAAAATGTGCCATCTTTTTGCTGGGATTAGCAGAGAGAAAACTTTTGATTTTATACAAAAGTCGCGTCACCTCCACTCCTTTTATCAGGCACCCGTTTCGTCTTTTTATCATGGGTAAAGCCAAAATCAATCTTAGTATAAAACAAACTCCGAGCTCCGAGTCGGGTTGTCAAACACGGCTTCGTGTACATCATGAATTTTACCGTTCATGTCGGGGACTGGGGTTGCGTGGGCCGAAATGCGGCACCCGGATTATCGATTGCGACAGCAGGGCTACACATGTGCACCCAATCTGGCGCCTTCGGTGACGAGGTTGAAAGTTTCCATCCGATTACTCCGCCACAACGGAGCTGTCGTGGCTGCGTGGTAACTCTCCTGGCTTGCATGCAGGCAGTCGCTCGAACGCCGGTTCGAGTCCCAGCAGCTACTGAGACAATATTTTTGCCAGAATTAATTTTTTTTTAAATTGCGATTGATTACTATAAGAGGAAACTCGCACGTACGGAGGGTGGGCGGGTCAGTCACGGAGCAGTCGGTAGCGTGCATGGATGCAAATGACACATCCAAAGCGTCATCAACCTTGGTAACGCAAAGTCACGGGTTCGAGTCCCGGATGAGGCAGGTCAGTCCATCACGACAACGACCTGGCCCCTGAATCGGGATGCCACCAGACGAGAACGAATGAGGGCGCCCGTGGGACTTAGCAAATTACCTTTTGCATAATAATACGGTATACTTTAGAAAGTTTACATCTGCGTCGACAATTATATTTCTTTTCTCTTCAGTTAAAAGTCATTATATTGGTGCCACAGATCTTGAACTTAAATTAAGCTATAGCTAACTCCGTATGGTTTGCATTCCATCAAAATGTGCCATCTTTTTGCTGGGATTAGCAGAGAGAAAACTTTTGATTTTATACAAAAGTCGCGTCACCTCCAATCCTTTTATCAGGCACCCGTTTCGTCTTTTTAAGCCCCTCCTTTCCTGTCTTGGGCCCTTGGTTCTCAAGACTGTTCATATGTTCATACACTACCCGGGGCATGTCCGCAGTCGACACTGGAAAGAGTAAAGACTACTCAATACTAAAACCGCCGAGGTGTGAACGGCTGTGGACGTCATCGTGCTCTACAACGTCAAAGGTGAAACCAAACGTTATCTCAATGCAAAACCAAATGAAAATAACAGCATCCGAAGTCATCTTTATTACTAGGAATGTACAGAGCAGGCCTATCAATGAATACGATCCAACTTGTTTCGATTCTGTAGCTTTTCCGGTATAACAGCACGTCATACCACCTGTTAACCGTGTTCGATAGAAAAACGATATCTCCTCGGCGGAATTCTTTGCCAAATATGTTTTACGCGAAATTTTCCAAGGCTGCAATCGCGCCAGTAATTAAACACTTGAATGTATTTTTATTTTTTTTATTAATTCTCTCCTCCTATATGGTCTCGCTAAAAGTAAAACCCGTCGGTTGTGCACCGCCTCTGATCCCACTGTACTCTTTAATATCATGGGTAAAGCCAAAATCAATCTTAGTATAAAACAAACTCCGAGCTCCGAGTCGGGTTGTCAAACACGGCTTCGTGTACATCATGAATTTTACCGTTCATGTCGGGGACTGGGGTTGCGTGGGCCGAAATGCGGCACCCGGATTATCGATTGCGACAGCAGGGCTACACATGTGCACCCAATCTGGCGCCTTCCGTGACGAGGTTGAAAGTTTCCATCCGATTACCTCGCCACAACGGAGCTGTCGTGGCTGCGTGGTAACTCTCCTGGCTTGCATGCAGGCAGTCGCTCGAACGCCGGTTCGAGTCCCAGCAGCTGCTGAGACAATATTTTTGCCAGAATTAATTTTTTTTAAAATTGCGATTGATTACTATAAGAGGAAACTCGCACGTACGGAGGGTGGGCGGGTCAGTCACGGAGCAGTCGGTAGCGTGCATGGATGCAAATGACACATCCAAAGCGTCATCAACCTTGGTAACGCAAAGTCACGGGTTCGAGTCCCGGATGAGGCAGGTCAGTCCATCACGACAACGACCTGGCCCCTGAATCGGGATGCCACCAGACGAGAACGAATGAGGGCGCCCGTGGGACTTAGCAAATTACCTTTTGCATAATAATACGGTATACTTTAGAAAGTTTACATCTGCGTCGACAATTATATTTCTTTTCTCTTCAGTTAAAAGTCATTATATTGGTGCCACAGATCTTGAACTTAAATTAAGCTATAGCTAACTCCGTATGGTTTGCATTCCATCAAAATGTGCCATCTTTTTGCTGGGATTAGCAGAGAGAAAACTTTTGATTTTATACAAAAGTCGCGTCACCTCCACTCCTTTTATCAGGCACCCGTTTCGTCTTTTTAAGCCCCTCCTTTCCTGTCTTGGGCCCTTGGTTCTCAAGACTGTTCATATGTTCATACACTACCCGGGGCATGTCCGCAGTCGACACTGGAAAGAGTAAAGACTACTCAATACTAAAACCGCCGAGGTGTGAACGGCTGTGGACGTCATCGTGCTCTACAACGTCAAAGGTGAAACCAAACGTTATCTCAATGCAAAACCAAATGAAAATAACAGCATCCAGAGTCATCTTTATTACTAGGAATGTACAGAGCAGGCCTATCAATGAATACGATCCAACTTGTTTCGATTCTGTAGCTTTTCCGGTATAACAGCACGTCATACCACCTGTTAACCATGTTCGATAGAAAAACGATATCTCCTCGGCGGAATTCTTTGCCAAATATGTTTTACGCGAAATTTTCCAAGGCTGCAATCGCGCCAATAATTAAACACTTGAATGTATTTTTATTTTTTTTTTTATTAATTCTCTCCTCCTATATGGTCTCGCTAAAAGTAAAACCCGTCGGTTGTGCACCGCCTCTGATCCCACTGTACTCTTTAATATCATGGGTAAAGCCAAAATCAATCTTAGTATAAAACAAACTCCGAGCTCCGAGTCGGGTTGTCAAACACGGCTTCGTGTACATCATGAATTTTACCGTTCATATCGGGGACTGGGGTTGCGTGGGCCGAAATGCGGCACCCGGATTATCGATTGCGACAGCAGGGCTACACATGTGCACCCAATCTGGCGCCTTCGGTGACGAGGTTGAAAGTTTCCATCCGATTACTCCGCCACAACGGAGCTGTCGTGGCTGCGTGGTAACTCTCCTGGCTTGCATGCAGGCAGTCGCTCGAACGCCAGTTCGAGTCCCAGCAGCTACTGTGACAATATTTTTGCCAGAATTAATTTTTTTTAAATTGCGATTGATTACTATAAGAGGAAACTCGCACGTACGGAGGGTGGGCGGGTCAGTCACGGAGCAGTCGGTAGCGTGCATGGATGCAAATGACACATCCAAAGCGTCATCAACCTTGGTAACGCAAAGTCACGGGTTCGAGTCCCGGATGAGGCAGGTCAGTCCATCACGACAACGACCTGGCCCCTGAATCGGGATGCCACCAGACGAGAACGAATGAGGGCGCCCGTGGGACTTAGCAAATTACCTTTTGCATAATAATAGGGTATACTTTAGAAAGTTTACATCTGCGTCGACAATTATATTTCTTTTCTCTTCAGTTAAAAGTCATTATATTGGTGCCACAGATCTTGAACTTAAATTGAGCTATAGCTAACTCCGTATGACTTGCATTCCATCAAAATGTGCCATCTTTTTGCTGGGATTAGCAGAGAGAAAACTTTTGATTTTATACAAAAGTCGCGTCACCTCCACTCCTTTTATCAGGCACCCGTTTCGTCTTTTTATCATGGGTAAAGCCAAAATCAATCTTAGTATAAAACAAACTCCGAGCTCCGAGTCGGGTTGTCAAACACGGCTTCGTGTACATCATGAATTTTACCGTTCATGTCGGGGACTGGGGTTGCGTGGGCCGAAATGCGGCACCCGGATTATCGATTGCGACAGCAGGGCTACACATGTGCACCCAATCTGGCGCCTTCGGTGACGAGGTTGAAAGTTTCCATCCGATTACTCCGCCACAACGGAGCTGTCGTGGCTGCGTGGTAACTCTCCTGGCTTGCATGCAGGCAGTCGCTCGAACGCCGGTTCGAGTCCCAGCAGCTACTGAGACAATATTTTTGCCAGAATTAATTTTTTTTTAAATTGCGATTGATTACTATAAGAGGAAACTCGCACGTACGGAGGGTGGGCGGGTCAGTCACGGAGCAGTCGGTAGCGTGCATGGATGCAAATGACACATCCAAAGCGTCATCAACCTTGGTAACGCAAAGTCACGGGTTCGAGTCCCGGATGAGGCAGGTCAGTCCATCACGACAACGACCTGGCCCCTGAATCGGGATGCCACCAGACGAGAACGAATGAGGGCGCCCGTGGGACTTAGCAAATTACCTTTTGCATAATAATACGGTATACTTTAGAAAGTTTACATCTGCGTCGACAATTATATTTCTTTTCTCTTCAGTTAAAAGTCATTATATTGGTGCCACAGATCTTGAACTTAAATTAAGCTATAGCTAACTCCGTATGGTTTGCATTCCATCAAAATGTGCCATCTTTTTGCTGGGATTAGCAGAGAGAAAACTTTTGATTTTATACAAAAGTCGCGTCACCTCCAATCCTTTTATCAGGCACCCGTTTCGTCTTTTTAAGCCCCTCCTTTCCTGTCTTGGGCCCTTGGTTCTCAAGACTGTTCATATGTTCATACACTACCCGGGGCATGTCCGCAGTCGACACTGGAAAGAGTAAAGACTACTCAATACTAAAACCGCCGAGGTGTGAACGGCTGTGGACGTCATCGTGCTCTACAACGTCAAAGGTGAAACCAAACGTTATCTCAATGCAAAACCAAATGAAAATAACAGCATCCGAAGTCATCTTTATTACTAGGAATGTACAGAGCAGGCCTATCAATGAATACGATCCAACTTGTTTCGATTCTGTAGCTTTTCCGGTATAACAGCACGTCATACCACCTGTTAACCGTGTTCGATAGAAAAACGATATCTCCTCGGCGGAATTCTTTGCCAAATATGTTTTACGCGAAATTTTCCAAGGCTGCAATCGCGCCAGTAATTAAACACTTGAATGTATTTTTATTTTTTTTATTAATTCTCTCCTCCTATATGGTCTCGCTAAAAGTAAAACCCGTCGGTTGTGCACCGCCTCTGATCCCACTGTACTCTTTAATATCATGGGTAAAGCCAAAATCAATCTTAGTATAAAACAAACTCCGAGCTCCGAGTCGGGTTGTCAAACACGGCTTCGTGTACATCATGAATTTTACCGTTCATGTCGGGGACTGGGGTTGCGTGGGCCGAAATGCGGCACCCGGATTATCGATTGCGACAGCAGGGCTACACATGTGCACCCAATCTGGCGCCTTCCGTGACGAGGTTGAAAGTTTCCATCCGATTACCTCGCCACAACGGAGCTGTCGTGGCTGCGTGGTAACTCTCCTGGCTTGCATGCAGGCAGTCGCTCGAACGCCGGTTCGAGTCCCAGCAGCTGCTGAGACAATATTTTTGCCAGAATTAATTTTTTTTAAAATTGCGATTGATTACTATAAGAGGAAACTCGCACGTACGGAGGGTGGGCGGGTCAGTCACGGAGCAGTCGGTAGCGTGCATGGATGCAAATGACACATCCAAAGCGTCATCAACCTTGGTAACGCAAAGTCACGGGTTCGAGTCCCGGATGAGGCAGGTCAGTCCATCACGACAACGACCTGGCCCCTGAATCGGGATGCCACCAGACGAGAACGAATGAGGGCGCCCGTGGGACTTAGCAAATTACCTTTTGCATAATAATACGGTATACTTTAGAAAGTTTACATCTGCGTCGACAATTATATTTCTTTTCTCTTCAGTTTAAAGTCATTATATTGGTGCCACAGATCTTGAACTTAAATTAAGCTATAGCTAACTCCGTATGGTTTGCATTCCATCAAAATGTGCCATCTTTTTGCTGGGATTAGCAGAGAGAAAACTTTTGATTTTATACAAAAGTCGCGTCACCTCCAATCCTTTTATCAGGCACCCGTTTCGTCTTTTTAAGCCCCTCCTTTCCTGTCTTGGGCCCTTGGTTCTCAAGACTGTTCATATGTTCATACACTACCCGGGGCATGTCCGCAGTCGACACTGGAAAGAGTAAAGACTACTCAATACTAAAACCGCCGAGGTGTGGACGGCTGTGGACGTCATCGTGCTCTACAACGTCAAAGGTGAAACCAAACGTTATCTCAATGCAAAACCAAATGAAAATAACAGCATCCGAAGTCATCTTTATTACTAGGAATGTACAGAGCAGGCCTATCAATGAATACGATCCAACTTGTTTCGATTCTGTAGCTTTTCCGGTATAACAGCACGTCATACCACCTGTTAACCGTGTTCGATAGAAAAACGATATCTCCTCGGCGGAATTCTTTGCCAAATATGTTTTACGCGAAATTTTCCAAGGCTGCAATCGCGCCAGTAATTAAACACTTGAATGTATTTTTATTTTTTTTATTAATTCTCTCCTCCTATATGGTCTCGCTAAAAGTAAAACCCGTCGGTTGTGCACCGCCTCTGATCCCACTGTACTCTTTAATATCATGGGTAAAGCCAAAATCAATCTTAGTATAAAACAAACTCCGAGCTCCGAGTCGGGTTGTCAAACACGGCTTCGTGTACATCATGAATTTTACCGTTCATGTCGGGGACTGGGGTTGCGTGGGCCGAAATGCGGCACCCGGATTATCGATTGCGACAGCAGGGCTACACATGTGCACCCAATCTGGCGCCTTCCGTGACGAGGTTGAAAGTTTCCATCCGATTACTTCGCCACAACGGAGCTGTCGTGGCTGCGTGGTAACTCTCCTGGCTTGCATGCAGGCAGTCGCTCGAACGCCGGTTCGAGTCCCAGAAGCTGCTGAGACAATATTTTTGCCAGAATTAATTTTTTTTTAAATTGCGATTGATTACTATAAGAGGAAACTCGCACGTACGGAGGGTGGGCGGGTCAGTCACGGAGCAGTCGGTAGCGTGCATGGATGCAAATGACACATCCAAAGCGTCATCAACCTTGGTAACGCAAAGTCACGGGTTCGAGTCCCGGATGAGGCAGGTCAGTCCATCACGACAACGACCTGGCCCCTGAATCGGGATGCCACCAGACGAGAACGAATGAGGGCGCCCGTGGGACTTAGCAAATTACCTTTTGCATAATAATACGGTATACTTTAGAAAGTTTACATCTGCGTCGACAATTATATTTCTTTTCTCTTCAGTTAAAAGTCATTATATTGGTGCCACAGATCTTGAACTTAAATTAAGCTATAGCTAACTCCGTATGGTTTGCATTCCATCAAAATGTGCCATCTTTTTGCTGGGATTAGCAGAGAGAAAACTTTTGATTTTATACAAAAGTCGCGTCACCTCCACTCCTTTTATCAGGCACCCGTTTCGTCTTTTTAAGCCCCTCCTTTCCTGTCTTGGGCCCTTGGTTCTCAAGACTGTTCATATGTTCATACACTACCCGGGGCATGTCCGCAGTCGACACTGGAAAGAGTAAAGACTACTCAATACTAAAACCGCCGAGGTGTGAACGGCTGTGGACGTCATCGTGCTCTACAACGTCAAAGGTGAAACCAAACGTTATCTCAATGCAAAACCAAATGAAAATAACAGCATCCGAAGTCATCTTTATTACTAGGAATGTACAGAGCAGGCCTATCAATGAATACGATCCAACTTGTTTCGATTCTGTAGCTTTTCCGGTATAACAGCACGTCATACCACCTGTTAACCGTGTTCGATAGAAAAACGATATCTCCTCGGCGGAATTCTTTGCCAAATATGTTTTACGCGAAATTTTCCAAGGCTGCAATCGCGCCAGTAATTAAACACTTGAATGTATTTTTATTTTTTTTATTAATTCTCTCCTCCTATATGGTCTCGCTAAAAGTAAAACCCGTCGGTTGTGCACCGCCTCTGATCCCACTGTACTCTTTAATATCATGGGTAAAGCCAAAATCAATCTTAGTATAAAACAAACTCCGAGCTCCGAGTCGGGTTGTCAAACACGGCTTCGTGTACATCATGAATTTTACCGTTCATGTCGGGGACTGGGGTTGCGTGGGCCGAAATGCGGCACCCGGATTATCGATTGCGACAGCAGGGCTACACATGTGCACCCAATCTGGCGCCTTCCGTGACGAGGTTGAAAGTTTCCATCCGATTACTTCGCCACAACGGAGCTGTCGTGGCTGCGTGGTAACTCTCCTGGCTTGCATGCAGGCAGTCGCTCGAACGCCGGTTCGAGTCCCAGCAGCTGCTGAGACAATATTTTTGCCAGAATTAATTTTTTTTTAAATTGCGATTGATTACTATAAGAGGAAACTCGCACGTACGGAGGGTGGGCGGGTCAGTCACGGAGCAGTCGGTAGCGTGCATGGATGCAAATGACACATCCAAAGCGTCATCAACCTTGGTAACGCAAAGTCACGGGTTCGAGTCCCGGATGAGGCAGGTCAGTCCATCACGACAACGACCTGGCCCCTGAATCGGGATGCCACCAGACGAGAACGAATGAGGGCGCCCGTGGGACTTAGCAAATTACCTTTTGCATAATAATACGGTATACTTTAGAAAGTTTACATCTGCGTCGACAATTATATTTCTTTTCTCTTCAGTTAAAAGTCATTATATTGGTGCCACAGATCTTGAACTTAAATTAAGCTATAGCTAACTCCGTATGGCTTGCATTCCATCAAAATGTGCCATCTTTTTGCTGGGATTAGCAGAGAGAAAACTTTTGATTTTATACAAAAGTCGCGTCACCTCCACTCCTTTTATCAGGCACCCGTTTCGTCTTTTTAAGCCCCTCCTTTCCTGTCTTGGGCCCTTGGTTCTCAAGACTGTTCATATGTTCATACACTACCCGGGGCATGTCCGCAGTCGACACTGGAAAGAGTAAAGACTACTCAATACTAAAACCGCCGAGGTGTGAACGGCTGTGGACGTCATCGTGCTCTACAACGTCAAAGGTGAAACCAAACGTTATCTCAATGCAAAACCAAATGAAAATAACAGCATCCGAAGTCATCTTTATTACTAGGAATGTACAGAGCAGGCCTATCAATGAATACGATCCAACTTGTTTCGATTCTGTAGCTTTTCCGGTATAACAGCACGTCATACCACCTGTTAACCGTGTTCGATAGAAAAACGATATCTCCTCGGCGGAATTCTTTGCCAAATATGTTTTACGCGAAATTTTCCAAGGCTGCAATCGCGCCAGTAATTAAACACTTGAATGTATTTTTTTTTTTTATTAATTCTCTCCTCCTATATGGTCTCGCTAAAAGTAAAACCCGTCGGTTGTGCACCGCCTCTAATCCCACTGTACTCTTTAATATCATGGGTAAAGCCAAAATCAATCTTAGTATAAAACAAACTCCGAGCTCCGAGTCGGGTTGTCAAACACGGCTTCGTGTACATCATGAATTTTACCGTTCATGTCGGGGACTGGGGTTGCGTGGGCCGAAATGCGGCACCCGGATTATCGATTGCGACAGCAGGGCTACACATGTGCACCCAATCTGGCGCCTTCCGTGACGAGGTTGAAAGTTTCCATCCGATTACTTCGCCACAACGGAGCTGTCGTGGCTGCGTGGTAACTCTCCTGGCTCGCATGCAGGCAGTCGCTCGAACGCCGGTTCGAGTCCCAGCAGCTGCTGAGACAATATTTTTGCCAGAATTAATTTTTTTTTAAATTGCGATTGATTACTATAAGAGGAAACTCGCACGTACGGAGGGTGGGCGGGTCAGTCACGGAGCAGTCGGTAGCGTGCATGGATGCAAATGACACATCCAAAGCGTCATCAACCTTGGTAACGCAAAGTCACGGGTTCGAGTCCCGGATGAGGCAGGTCAGTCCATCACGACAACGACCTGGCCCCTGAATCGGGATGCCACCAGACGAGAACGAATGAGGGCGCCCGTGGGACTTAGCAAATTACCTTTTGCATAATAATACGGTATACTTTAGAAAGTTTACATCTGCGTCGACAATTATATTTCTTTTCTCTTCAGTTAAAAGTCATTATATTGGTGCCACAGATCTTGAACTTAAATTAAGCTATAGCTAACTCCGTATGGCTTGCATTCCATCAAAATGTGCCATCTTTTTGCTGGGATTAGCAGAGAGAAAACTTTTGATTTTATACAAAAGTCGCGTCACCTCCACTCCTTTTATCAGGCACCCGTTTCGTCTTTTTAAGCCCCTCCTTTCCTGTCTTGGGCCCTTGGTTCTCAAGACTGTTCATATGTTCATACACTACCCGGGGCATGTCCGCAGTCGACACTGGAAAGAGTAAAGACTACTCAATACTAAAACCGCCGAGGTGTGAACGGCTGTGGACGTCATCGTGCTCTACAACGTCAAAGGTGAAACCAAACGTTATCTCAATGCAAAACCAAATGAAAATAACAGCATCCGAAGTCATCTTTATTACTAGGAATGTACAGAGCAGGCCTATCAATGAATACGATCCAACTTGTTTCGATTCTGTAGCTTTTCCGGTATAACAGCACGTCATACCACCTGTTAACCGTGTTCGATAGAAAAACGATATCTCCTCGGCGGAATTCTTTGCCAAATATGTTTTACGCGAAATTTTCCAAGGCTGCAATCGCGCCAGTAATTAAACACTTGAATGTATTTTTATTTTTTTTTTTATTAATTCTCTCCTCCTATATGGTCTCGCTAAAAGTAAAACCCGTCGGTTGTGCACCGCCTCTGATCCCACTGTACTCTTTAATATCATGGGTAAAGCCAAAATCAATCTTAGTATAAAACAAACTCCGAGCTCCGAGTCGGGTTGTCAAACACGGCTTCGTGTACATCATGAATTTTACCGTTCATGTCGGGGACTGGGGTTGCGTGGGCCGAAATGCGGCACCCGGATTATCGATTGCGACAGCAGGGCTACACATGTGCACCCAATCTGGCGCCTTCGGTGACGAGGTTGAAAGTTTCCATCCGATTACTCCGCCACAACGGAGCTGTCGTGGCTGCGTGGTAACTCTCCTGGCTTGCATGCAGGCAGTCGCTCGAACGCCGGTTCGAGTCCCAGCAGCTGCTGAGACAATATTTTTGCCAGAATTAATTTTTTTTTAAATTGCGATTGATTACTATAAGAGGAAACTCGCACGTACGGAGGGTGGGCGGGTCAGTCACGGAGCAGTCGGTAGCGTGCATGGATGCAAATGACACATCCAAAGCGTCATCAACCTTGGTAACGCAAAGTCACGGGTTCGAGTCCCGGATGAGGCAGGTCAGTCCATCACGACAACGACCTGGCCCCTGAATCGGGATGCCACCAGACGAGAACGAATGAGGGCGCCCGTGGGACTTAGCAAATTACCTTTTGCATAATAATACGGTATACTTTAGAAAGTTTACATCTGCGTCGACAATTATATTTCCTTTCTCTTCAGTTAAAAGTCATTATATTGGTGCCACAGATCTTGAACTTAAATTGAGCTATAGCTAACTCCGTATGGCTTGCATTTCATCAAAATGTGCCATCTTTTTGCTGGGATTAGCAGAGAGAAAACTTTTGATTTTATACAAAAGTCGCGTCACCTCCACTCCTTTTATCAGGCACCCGTTTCGTCTTTTTAAGCCCCTCCTTTCCTGTCTTGGGCCCTTGGTTCTCAAGACTGTTCATATGTTCATACACTACCCGGGGCATGTCCGCAGTCGACACTGGAAAGAGTAAAGACTACTCAATACTAAAACCGCCGAGGTGTGAACGGCTGTGGACGTCATCGTGCTCTACAACGTCAAAGGTGAAACCAAACGTTATGTCAATGCAAAGCCAAATGAAAATAACAGCATCCGAAGTCATCTTTATTACTAGGAATGTACAGAGCAGGCCTATCAATGAATACGATCCAACTTGTTTCGATTCTGTAGCTTTTCCGGTATAACAGCACGTCATACCACCTGTTAACCGTGTTCGATAGAAAAACGATATCTCCTCGGCGGAATTCTTTGCCAAATATGTTTTACGCGAAATTTTCCAAGGCTGCAATCGCGCCAGTAATTAAACACTTGAATGTATTTTTTTTTTTATTAATTCTCTCCTCCTATATGGTCTCGCTAAAAGTAAAACCCGTCGGTTGTGCACCGCCTCTGATCCCACTGTACTCTTTAATATCATGGGTAAAGCCAAAATCAATCTTAGTATAAAACAAACTCCGAGCTCCGAGTCGGGTTGTCAAACACGGCTTCGTGTACATCATGAATTTTACCGTTCATGTCGGGGACTGGGGTTGCGTGGGCCGAAATGCGGCACCCGGATTATCGATTGCGACAGCAGGGCTACACATGTGCACCCAATCTGGCGCCTTCGGTGACGAGGTTGAAAGTTTCCATCCGATTACTCCGCCACAACGGAGCTGTCGTGGCTGCGTGGTAACTCTCCTGGCTTGCATGCAGGCAGTCGCTCGAACGCCGGTTCGAGTCCCAGCAGCTACTGTGACAATATTTTTGCCAGAATTAATTTTTTTTTAAATTGCGATTGATTACTATAAGAGGAAACTCGCACGTACGAAGGGTGGGCGGGTCAGTCACGGAGCAGTCGGTAGCGTGCATGGATGCAAATGACACATCCAAAGCGTCATCAACCTTGGTAACGCAAAGTCACGGGTTCGAGTCCCGGATGAGGCAGGTCAGTCCATCACGACAACGACCTGGCCCCTGAATCGGGATGCCACCAGACGAGAACGAATGAGGGCGCCCGTGGGACTTAGCAAATTACCTTTTGCATAATAATACGGTATACTTTAGAAAGTTTACATCTGCGTCGACAATTATATTTCTTTTCTCTTCAGTTAAAAGTCATTATATTGGTGCCACAGATCTTGAACTTAAATTAAGCTATAGCTAACTCCGTATGGTTTGCATTCCATCAAAATGTGCCATCTTTTTGCTGGGATTAGCAGAGAGAAAACTTTTGATTTTATACAAAAGTCGCGTCACCTCCAATCCTTTTATCAGGCACCCGTTTCGTCTTTTTAAGCCCCTCCTTTCCTGTCTTGGGCCCTTGGTTCTCAAGACTGTTCATATGTTCATACACTACCCGGGGCATGTCCGCAGTCGACACTGGAAAGAGTAAAGACTACTCAATACTAAAACCGCCGAGGTGTGAACGGCTGTGGACGTCATCGTGCTCTACAACGTCAAAGGTGAAACCAAACGTTATCTCAATGCAAAACCAAATGAAAATAACAGCATCCGAAGTCATCTTTATTACTAGGAATGTACAGAGCAGGCCTATCAATGAATACGATCCAACTTGTTTCGATTCTGTAGCTTTTCCGGTATAACAGCACGTCATACCACCTGTTAACCGTGTTCGATAGAAAAACGATATCTCCTCGGCGGAATTCTTTGCCAAATATGTTTTACGCGAAATTTTCCAAGGCTGCAATCGCGCCAGTAATTAAACACTTGAATGTATTTTTATTTTTTTATTAATTCTCTCCTCCTATATGGTCTCGCTAAAAGTAAAACCCGTCGGTTGTGCACCGCCTCTGATCCCACTGTACTCTTTAATATCATGGGTAAAGCCAAAATCAATCTTAGTATAAAACAAACTCCGAGCTCCGAGTCGGGTTGTCAAACACGGCTTCGTGTACATCATGAATTTTACCGTTCATGTCGGGGACTGGGGTTGCGTGGGCCGAAATGCGGCACCCGGATTATCGATTGCGACAGCAGGGCTACACATGTGCACCCAATCTGGCGCCTTCCGTGACGAGGTTGAAAGTTTCCATCCGATTACTTCGCCACAACGGAGCGGTCGTGGCTGCGTGGTAACTCTCCTGGCTTGCATGCAGGCAGTCGCTCGAACGCCGGTTCGAGTCCCAGCAGCTGCTGAGACAATATTTTTGCCAGAATTAATTTTTTTTTAAATTGCGATTGATTACTATAAGAGGAAACTCGCACGTACGGAGGGTGGGCGGGTCAGTCACGGAGCAGTCGGTAGCGTGCATGGATGCAAATGACACATCCAAAGCGTCATCAACCTTGGTAACGCAAAGTCACGGGTTCGAGTCCCGGATGAGGCAGGTCAGTCCATCACGACAACGACCTGGCCCCTGAATCGGGATGCCACCAGACGAGAACGAATGAGGGCGCCCGTGGGACTTAGCAAATTACCTTTTGCATAATAATACGGTATACTTTAGAAAGTTTACATCTGCGTCGACAATTATATTTCTTTTCTCTTCAGTTAAAAGTCATTATATTGGTGCCACAGATCTTGAACTTAAATTAAGCTATAGCTAACTCCGTATGGTTTGCATTCCATCAAAATGTGCCATCTTTTTGCTGGGATTAGCAGAGAGAAAACTTTTGATTTTATACAAAAGTCGCGTCACCTCCAATCCTTTTATCAGGCACCCGTTTCGTCTTTTTAAGCCCCTCCTTTCCTGTCTTGGGCCCTTGGTTCTCAAGACTGTTCATATGTTCATACACTACCCGGGGCATGTCCGCAGTCGACACTGGAAAGAGTAAAGACTACTCAATACTAAAACCGCCGAGGTGTGAACGGCTGTGGACGTCATCGTGCTCTACAACGTCAAAGGTGAAACCAAACGTTATCTCAATGCAAAACCAAATGAAAATAACAGCATCCGAAGTCATCTTTATTACTAGGAATGTACAGAGCAGGCCTATCAATGAATACGATCCAACTTGTTTCGATTCTGTAGCTTTTCCGGTATAACAGCACGTCATACCACCTGTTAACCGTGTTCGATAGAAAAACGATATCTCCTCGGCGGAATTCTTTGCCAAATATGTTTTACGCGAAATTTTCCAAGGCTGCAATCGCGCCAGTAATTAAACACTTGAATGTATTTTTATTTTTTTATTAATTCTCTCCTCCTATATGGTCTCGCTAAAAGTAAAACCCGTCGGTTGTGCACCGCCTCTGATCCCACTGTACTCTTTAATATCATGGGTAAAGCCAAAATCAATCTTAGTATAAAACAAACTCCGAGCTCCGAGTCGGGTTGTCAAACACGGCTTCGTGTACATCATGAATTTTACCGTTCATGTCGGGGACTGGGGTTGCGTGGGCCGAAATGCGGCACCCGGATTATCGATTGCGACAGCAGGGCTACACATGTGCACCCAATCTGGCGCCTTCCGTGACGAGGTTGAAAGTTTCCATCCGATTACTTCGCCACAACGGAGCGGTCGTGGCTGCGTGGTAACTCTCCTGGCTTGCATGCAGGCAGTCGCTCGAACGCCGGTTCGAGTCCCAGCAGCTGCTGAGACAATATTTTTGCCAGAATTAATTTTTTTTTAAATTGCGATTGATTACTATAAGAGGAAACTCGCACGTACGGAGGGTGGGCGGGTCAGTCACGGAGCAGTCGGTAGCGTGCATGGATGCAAATGACACATCCAAAGCGTCATCAACCTTGGTAACGCAAAGTCACGGGTTCGAGTCCCGGATGAGGCAGGTCAGTCCATCACGACAACGACCTGGCCCCTGAATCGGGATGCCACCAGACGAGAACGAATGAGGGCGCCCGTGGGACTTAGCAAATTACCTTTTGCATAATAATACGGTATACTTTAGAAAGTTTACATCTGCGTCGACAATTATATTTCTTTTCTCTTCAGTTAAAAGTCATTATATTGGTGCCACAGATCTTGAACTTAAATTAAGCTATAGCTAACTCCGTATGGTTTGCATTCCATCAAAATGTGCCATCTTTTTGCTGGGATTAGCAGAGAGAAAACTTTTGATTTTATACAAAAGTCGCGTCACCTCCAATCCTTTTATCAGGCACCCGTTTCGTCTTTTTAAGCCCCTCCTTTCCTGTCTTGGGCCCTTGGTTCTCAAGACTGTTCATATGTTCATACACTACCCGGGGCATGTCCGCAGTCGACACTGGAAAGAGTAAAGACTACTCAATACTAAAACCGCCGAGGTGTGAACGGCTGTGGACGTCATCGTGCTCTACAACGTCAAAGGTGAAACCAAACGTTATCTCAATGCAAAACCAAATGAAAATAACAGCATCCGAAGTCATCTTTATTACTAGGAATGTACAGAGCAGGCCTATCAATGAATACGATCCAACTTGTTTCGATTCTGTAGCTTTTCCGGTATAACAGCACGTCATACCACCTGTTAACCGTGTTCGATAGAAAAACGATATCTCCTCGGCGGAATTCTTTGCCAAATATGTTTTACGCGAAATTTTCCAAGGCTGCAATCGCGCCAGTAATTAAACACTTGAATGTATTTTTATTTTTTTATTAATTCTCTCCTCCTATATGGTCTCGCTAAAAGTAAAACCCGTCGGTTGTGCACCGCCTCTGATCCCACTGTACTCTTTAATATCATGGGTAAAGCCAAAATCAATCTTAGTATAAAACAAACTCCGAGCTCCGAGTCGGGTTGTCAAACACGGCTTCGTGTACATCATGAATTTTACCGTTCATGTCGGGGACTGGGGTTGCGTGGGCCGAAATGCGGCACCCGGATTATCGATTGCGACAGCAGGGCTACACATGTGCACCCAATCTGGCGCCTTCCGTGACGAGGTTGAAAGTTTCCATCCGATTACTTCGCCACAACGGAGCGGTCGTGGCTGCGTGGTAACTCTCCTGGCTTGCATGCAGGCAGTCGCTCGAACGCCGGTTCGAGTCCCAGCAGCTGCTGAGACAATATTTTTGCCAGAATTAATTTTTTTTTAAATTGCGATTGATTACTATAAGAGGAAACTCGCACGTACGGAGGGTGGGCGGGTCAGTCACGGAGCAGTCGGTAGCGTGCATGGATGCAAATGACACATCCAAAGCGTCATCAACCTTGGTAACGCAAAGTCACGGGTTCGAGTCCCGGATGAGGCAGGTCAGTCCATCACGACAACGACCTGGCCCCTGAATCGGGATGCCACCAGACGAGAACGAATGAGGGCGCCCGTGGGACTTAGCAAATTACCTTTTGCATAATAATACGGTATACTTTAGAAAGTTTACATCTGCGTCGACAATTATATTTCTTTTCTCTTCAGTTAAAAGTCATTATATTGGTGCCACAGATCTTGAACTTAAATTGAGCTATAGCTAACTCCGTATGGTTTGCATTCCATCAAAATGTGCCATCTTTTTGCTGGGATTAGCAGAGAGAAAACTTTTGATTTTATACAAAAGTCGCGTCACCTCCACTCCTTTTATCAGGCACCCGTTTCGTCTTTTTAAGCCCCTCCTTTCCTGTCTTGGGCCCTTGGTTCTCAAGACTGTTCATATGTTCATACACTACCCGGGGCATGTCCGCAGTCGACACTGGAAAGAGTAAAGACTACTCAATACTAAAACCGCCGAGGTGTGAACGGCTGTGGACGTCATCGTGCTCTACAACGTCAAAGGTGAAACCAAACGTTATCTCAATGCAAAACCAAATGAAAATAACAGCATCCGAAGTCATCTTTATTACTAGGAATGTACAGAGCAGGCCTATCAATGAATACGATCCAACTTGTTTCGATTCTGTAGCTTTTCCGGTATAACAGCACGTCATACCACCTGTTAACCGTGTTCGATAGAAAAACGATATCTCCTCGGCGGAATTCTTTGCCAAATATGTTTTACGCGAAATTTTCCAAGGCTGCAATCGCGCCAGTAATTAAACACTTGAATGTATTTTTATTTTTATTTTTTTTATTAATTCTCTCCTCCTATATGGTCTCGCTAAAAGTAAAACCCGTCGGTTGTGCACCGCCTCTGATCCCACTGTACTCTTTAATATCATGGGTAAAGCCAAAATCAATCTTAGTATAAAACAAACTCCGAGCTCCGAGTCGGGTTGTCAAACACGGCTTCGTGTACATCATGAATTTTACCGTTCATGTCGGGGACTGGGGTTGCGTGGGCCGAAATGCGGCACCCGGATTATCGATTGCGACAGCAGGGCTACACATGTGCACCCAATCTGGCGCCTTCGGTGACGAGGTTGAAAGTTTCCATCCGATTGCTCCGCCACAACGGAGCTGTCGTGGCTGCGTGGTAACTCTCCTGGCTTGCATGCAGGCAGTCGCTCGAACGCCGGTTCGAGTCCCAGCAGCTGCTGAGACAATATTTTTGCCAGAATTAATTTTTTTTTAAATTGCGATTGATTACTATAAGAGGAAACTCGCACGTACGGAGGGTGGGCGGGTCAGTCACGGAGCAGTCGGTAGCGTGCATGGATGCAAATGACACATCCAAAGCGTCATCAACCTTGGTAACGCAAAGTCACGGGTTCGAGTCCCGGATGAGGCAGGTCAGTCCATCACGACAACGACCTGGCCCCTGAATCGGGATGCCACCAGACGAGAACGAATGAGGGCGCCCGTGGGACTTAGCAAATTACCTTTTGCATAATAATACGGTATACTTTAGAAAGTTTACATCTGCGTCGACAATTATATTTCTTTTCTCTTCAGTTAAAAGTCATTATATTGGTGCCACAGATCTTGAACTTAAATTGAGCTATAGCTAACTCCGTATACTTGCAATCGCGCCAGTAATTAAACACTTGAATGTATTTTTTTTTTATTAATTCTCTCCTCCTATATGGTCTCGCTAAAAGTAAAACCCGTCGGTTGTGCACCGCCTCTGATCCCACTGTACTCTTTAATATCATGGGTAAAGCCAAAATCAATCTTAGTATAAAACAAACTCCGAGCTCCGAGTCGGGTTGTCAAACACGGCTTCGTGTACATCATGAATTTTACCGTTCATGTCGGGGACTGGGGTTGCGTGGGCCGAAATGCGGCACCCGGATTATCGATTGCGACAGCAGGGCTACACATGTGCACCCAATCTGGCGCCTTCCGTGACGAGGTTGAAAGTTTCCATCCGATTACTTCGCCACAACGGAGCTGTCGTGGCTGCGTGGTAACTCTCCTGGCTTGCATGCAGGCAGTCGCTCGAACGCCGGTTCGAGTCCCAGCAGCTGCTGAGACAATATTTTTGCCAGAATTAATTTTTTTTTAAATTGCGATTAATTACTATAAGAGGAAACTCGCACGTACGGAGGGTGGGCGGGTCAGTCACGGAGCAGTCGGTAGCGTGCATGGATGCAAATGACACATCCAAAGCGTCATCAACCTTGGTAACGCAAAGTCACGGGTTCGAGTCCCGGATGAGGCAGGTCAGTCCATCACGACAACGACCTGGCCCCTGAATCGGGATGCCACCAGACGAGAACGAATGAGGGCGCCCGTGGGACTTAGCAAATTACCTTTTGCATAATAATACGGTATACTTTAGAAAGTTTACATCTGCGTCGACAATTATATTTCTTTTCTCTTCAGTTAAAAGTCATTATATTGGTGCCACAGATCTTGAACTTAAATTAAGCTATAGCTAACTCCGTATGGTTTGCATTCCATCAAAATGTGCCATCTTTTTGCTGGGATTAGCAGAGAGAAAACTTTTGATTTTATACAAAAGTCGCGTCACCTCCACTCCTTTTATCAGGCACCCGTTTCGTCTTTTTAAGCCCCTCCTTTCCTGTCTTGGGCCCTTGGTTCTCAAGACTGTTCATATGTTCATACACTACCCGGGGCATGTCCGCAGTCGACACTGGAAAGAGTAAAGACTACTCAATACTAAAACCGCCGAGGTGTGAACGGCTGTGGACGTCATCGTGCTCTACAACGTCAAAGGTGAAACCAAACGTTATCTCAATGCAAAACCAAATGAAAATAACAGCATCCGAAGTCATCTTTATTACTAGGAATGTACAGAGCAGGCCTATCAATGAATACGATCCAACTTGTTTCGATTCTGTAGCTTTTCCGGTATAACAGCACGTCATACCACCTGTTAACCGTGTTCGATAGAAAAACGATATCTCCTCGGCGGAATTCTTTGCCAAATATGTTTTACGCGAAATTTTCCAAGGCTGCAATCGCGCCAGTAATTAAACACTTGAATGTATTTTTTTTTTATTAATTCTCTCCTCCTATATGGTCTCGCTAAAAGTAAAACCCGTCGGTTGTGCACCGCCTCTGATCCCACTGTACTCTTGAATATCATGGGTAAAGCCAAAATCAATCTTAGTATAAAACAAACTCCGAGCTCCGAGTCGGGTTGTCAAACACGGCTTCGTGTACATCATGAATTTTACCGTTCATGTCGGGGACTGGGGTTGCGTGGGCCGAAATGCGGCACCCGGATTATCGATTGCGACAGCAGGGCTACACATGTGCACCCAATCTGGCGCCTTCCGTGACGAGGTTGAAAGTTTCCATCCGATTACTTCGCCACAACGGAGCTGTCGTGGCTGCGTGGTAACTCTCCTGGCTTGCATGCAGGCAGTCGCTCGAACGCCGGTTCGAGTCCCAGCAGCTGCTGAGACAATATTTTTGCCAGAATTAATTTTTTTTTAAATTGCGATTGATTACTATAAGAGGAAACTCGCACGTACGGAGGGTGGGCGGGTCAGTCACGGAGCAGTCGGTAGCGTGCATGGATGCAAATGACACATCCAAAGCGTCATCAACCTTGGTAACGCAAAGTCACGGGTTCGAGTCCCGGATGAGGCAGGTCAGTCCATCACGACAACGACCTGGCCCCTGAATCGGGATGCCACCAGACGAGAACGAATGAGGGCGCCCGTGGGACTTAGCAAATTACCTTTTGCATAATAATACGGTATACTTTAGAAAGTTTACATCTGCGTCGACAATTATATTTCTTTTCTCTTCAGTTAAAAGTCATTATATTGGTGCCACAGATCTTGAACTTAAATTAAGCTATAGCTAACTCCGTATGGTTTGCATTCCATCAAAATGTGCCATCTTTTTGCTGGGATTAGCAGAGAGAAAACTTTTGATTTTATACAAAAGTCGCGTCACCTCCAATCCTTTTATCAGGCACCCGTTTCGTCTTTTTAAGCCCCTCCTTTCCTGTCTTGGGCCCTTGGTTCTCAAGACTGTTCATATGTTCATACACTACCCGGGGCATGTCCGCAGTCGACACTGGAAAGAGTAAAGACTACTCAATACTAAAACCGCCGAGGTGTGAACGGCTGTGGACGTCATCGTGCTCTACAACGTCAAAGGTGAAACCAAACGTTATCTCAATGCAAAACCAAATGAAAATAACAGCATCCGAAGTCATCTTTATTACTAGGAATGTACAGAGCAGGCCTATCAATGAATACGATCCAACTTGTTTCGATTCTGTAGCTTTTCCGGTATAACAGCACGTCATACCACCTGTTAACCGTGTTCGATAGAAAAACGATATCTCCTCGGCGGAATTCTTTGCCAAATATGTTTTACGCGAAATTTTCCAAGGCTGCAATCGCGCCAGTAATTAAACACTTGAATGTATTTTTATTTTTTTATTAATTCTCTCCTCCTATATGGTCTCGCTAAAAGTAAAACCCGTCGGTTGTGCACCGCCTCTGATCCCACTGTACTCTTTAATATCATGGGTAAAGCCAAAATCAATCTTAGTATAAAACAAACTCCGAGCTCCGAGTCGGGTTGTCAAACACGGCTTCGTGTACATCATGAATTTTACCGTTCATGTCGGGGACTGGGGTTGCGTGGGCTGAAATGCGGCACCCGGATTATCGATTGCGACAGCAGGGCTACACATGTGCACCCAATCTGGCGCCTTCCGTGACGAGGTTGAAAGTTTCCATCCGATTACTTCGCCACAACGGAGCGGTCGTGGCTGCGTGGTAACTCTCCTGGCTTGCATGCAGGCAGTCGCTCGAACGCCGGTTCGAGTCCCAGCAGCTGCTGAGACAATATTTTTGCCAGAATTAATTTTTTTTTAAATTGCGATTGATTACTATAAGAGGAAACTCGCACGTACGGAGGGTGGGCGGGTCAGTCACGGAGCAGTCGGTAGCGTGCATGGATGCAAATGACACATCCAAAGCGTCATCAACCTTGGTAACGCAAAGTCACGGGTTCGAGTCCCGGATGAGGCAGGTCAGTCCATCACGACAACGACCTGGCCCCTGAATCGGGATGCCACCAGACGAGAACGAATGAGGGCGCCCGTGGGACTTAGCAAATTACCTTTTGCATAATAATACGGTATACTTTAGAAAGTTTACATCTGCGTCGACAATTATATTTCTTTTCTCTTCAGTTAAAAGTCATTATATTGGTGCCACAGATCTTGAACTTAAATTAAGCTATAGCTAACTCCGTATGGTTTGCATTCCATCAAAATGTGCCATCTTTTTGCTGGGATTAGCAGAGAGAAAACTTTTGATTTTATACAAAAGTCGCGTCACCTCCAATCCTTTTATCAGGCACCCGTTTCGTCTTTTTAAGCCCCTTCTTTCCTGTCTTGGGCCCTTGGTTCTCAAGACTGTTCATATGTTCATACACTACCCGGGGCATGTCCGCAGTCGACACTGGAAAGAGTAAAGACTACTCAATACTAAAACCGCCGAGGTGTGAACGGCTGTGGACGTCATCGTGCTCTACAACGTCAAAGGTGAAACCAAACGTTATCTCAATGCAAAACCAAATGAAAATAACAGCATCCGAAGTCATCTTTATTACTAGGAATGTACAGAGCAGGTCTATCAATGAATACGATCCAACTTGTTTCGATTCTGTAGCTTTTCCGGTATAACAGCACGTCATACCACCTGTTAACCGTGTTCGATAGAAAAACGATATCTCCTCGGCGGAATTCTTTGCCAAATATGTTTTACGCGAAATTTTCCAAGGCTGCAATCGCGCCAGTAATTAAACACTTGAATGTATTTTTATTTTTTTATTAATTCTCTCCTCCTATATGGTCTCGCTAAAAGTAAAACCCGTCGGTTGTGCACCACCTCTGATCCCACTGTACTCTTTAATATCATGGGTAAAGCCAAAATCAATCTTAGTATAAAACAAACTCCGAGCTCCGAGTCGGGTTGTCAAACATGGCTTCGTGTACATCATGAATTTTACCGTTCATGTCGGGGACTGGGGTTGCGTGGGCTGAAATGCGGCACCCGGATTATCGATTGCGACAGCAGGACTACACATGTGCACCCAATCTGGCGCCTTCGGTGACGAGGTTGAAAGTTTCCATCCGATTACTTCGCCACAACGGAGCGGTCGTGGCTGCGTGGTAACTCTCCTGGCTTGCATGCAGGCAGTCGCTCGAACGCCGGTTCGAGTCCCAGCAGCTGCTGAGACAATATTTTTGCCAGAATTAATTTTTTTTTAAATTGCGATTGATTACTATAAGAGGAAACTCGCACGTACGGAGGGTGGGCGGGTCAGTCACGGAGCAGTCGGTAGCGTGCATGGATGCAAATGACACATCCAAAGCGTCATCAACCTTGGTAACGCAAAGTCACGGGTTCGAGTCCCGGATGAGGCAGGTCAGTCCATCACGACAACGACCTGGCCCCTGAATCGGGATGCCACCAGACGAGAACGAATGAGGGCGCCCGTGGGACTTAGCAAATTACCTTTTGCATAATAATACGGTATACTTTAGAAAGTTTACATCTGCGTCGACAATTATATTTCTTTTCTCTTCAGTTAAAAGTCATTATATTGGTGCCACAGATCTTGAACTTAAATTAAGCTATAGCTAACTCCGTATGGTTTGCATTCCATCAAAATGTGCCATCTTTTTGCTGGGATTAGCAGAGAGAAAACTTTTGATTTTATACAAAAGTCGCGTCACCTCCAATCCTTTTATCAGGCACCCGTTTCGTCTTTTTAAGCCCCTCCTTTCCTGTCTTGGGCCCTTGGTTCTCAAGACTGTTCATATGTTCATACACTACCCGGGGCATGTCCGCAGTCGACACTGGAAAGAGAAAAGACTACTCAATACTAAAACCGCCGAGGTGTGAACGGCTGTGGACGTCATCGTGCTCTACAACGTCAAAGGTGAAACCAAACGTTATCTCAATGCAAAACCAAATGAAAATAACAGCATCCGAAGTCATCTTTATTACTAGGAATGTACAGAGCAGGCCTATCAATGAATACGATCCAACTTGTTTCGATTCTGTAGCTTTTCCGGTATAACAGCACGTCATACCACCTGTTAACCGTGTTCGATAGAAAAACGATATCTCCTCGGCGGAATTCTTTGCCAAATATGTTTTACGCGAAATTTTCCAAGGCTGCAATCGCGCCAGTAATTAAACACTTGAATGTATTTTTATTTTTATTTTTTTTATTAATTCTCTCCTCCTATATGGTCTCGCTAAAAGTAAAACCCGTCGGTTGTGCACCGCCTCTGATCCCACTGTACTCTTTAATATCATGGGTAAAGCCAAAATCAATCTTAGTATAAAACAAACTCCGAGCTCCGAGTCGGGTTGTCAAACACGGCTTCGTGTACATCATGAATTTTACCGTTCATGTCGGGGACTGGGGTTGCGTGGGCCGAAATGCGGCACCCGGATTATCGATTGCGACAGCAGGGCTACACATGTGCACCCAATCTGGCGCCTTCGGTGACGAGGTTGAAAGTTTCCATCCGATTACTCCGCCACAACGGAGCTGTCGTGGCTGCGTGGTAACTCTCCTGGCTTGCATGCAGGCAGTCGCTCGAACGCCGGTTCGAGTCCCAGCAGCTACTGTGACAATATTTTTGCCAGAATTAATTTTTTTTTAAATTGCGATTGATTACTATAAGAGGAAACTCGCACGTACGGAGGGTGGGCGGGTCAGTCACGGAGCAGTCGGTAGCGTGCATGGATGCAAATGACACATCCAAAGCGTCATCAACCTTGGTAACGCAAAGTCACGGGTTCGAGTCCCGGATGAGGCAGGTCAGTCCATCACGACAACGACCTGGCCCCTGAATCGGGATGCCACCAGACGAGAACGAATGAGGGCGCCCGTGGGACTTAGCAAATTACCTTTTGCATAATAATACGGTATACTTTAGAAAGTTTACATCTGCGTCGACAATTATATTTCTTTTCTCTTCAGTTAAAAGTCATTATATTGGTGCCACAGATCTTGAACTTAAATTAAGCTATAGCTAACTCCGTATGGTTTGCATTCCATCAAAATGTGCCATCTTTTTGCTGGGATTAGCAGAGAGAAAACTTTTGATTTTATACAAAAGTCGCGTCACCTCCAATCCTTTTATCAGGCACCCGTTTCGTCTTTTTAAGCCCCTCCTTTCCTGTCTTGGGCCCTTGGTTCTCAAGACTGTTCATATGTTCATACACTACCCGGGGCATGTCCGCAGTCGACACTGGAAAGAGTAAAGACTACTCAATACTAAAACCGCCGAGGTGTGAACGGCTGTGGACGTCATCGTGCTCTACAACGTCAAAGGTGAAACCAAACGTTATCTCAATGCAAAACCAAATGAAAATAACAGCATCCGAAGTCATCTTTATTACTAGGAATGTACAGAGCAGGCCTATCAATGAATACGATCCAACTTGTTTCGATTCTGTAGCTTTTCCGGTATAACAGCACGTCATACCACCTGTTAACCGTGTTCGATAGAAAAACGATATCTCCTCGGCGGAATTCTTTGCCAAATATGTTTTACGCGAAATTTTCCAAGGCTGCAATCGCGCCAGTAATTAAACACTTGAATGTATTTTTATTTTTATTTTTTTTATTAATTCTCTCCTCCTATATGGTCTCGCTAAAAGTAAAACCCGTCGGTTGTGCACCGCCTCTGATCCCACTGTACTCTTTAATATCATGGGTAAAGCCAAAATCAATCTTAGTATAAAACAAACTCCGAGCTCCGAGTCGGGTTGTCAAACACGGCTTCGTGTACATCATGAATTTTACCGTTCATGTCGGGGACTGGGGTTGCGTGGGCCGAAATGCGGCACCCGGATTATCGATTGCGACAGCAGGGCTACACATGTGCACCCAATCTGGCGCCTTCGGTGACGAGGTTGAAAGTTTCCATCCGATTACTCCGCCACAACGGAGCTGTCGTGGCTGCGTGGTAACTCTCCTGGCTTGCATGCAGGCAGTCGCTCGAACGCCGGTTCGAGTCCCAGCAGCTACTGTGACAATATTTTTGCCAGAATTAATTTTTTTTTAAATTGCGATTGATTACTATAAGAGGAAACTCGCACGTACGGAGGGTGGGCGGGTCAGTCACGGAGCAGTCGGTAGCGTGCATGGATGCAAATGACACATCCAAAGCGTCATCAACCTTGGTAACGCAAAGTCACGGGTTCGAGTCCCGGATGAGGCAGGTCAGTCCATCACGACAACGACCTGGCCCCTGAATCGGGATGCCACCAGACGAGAACGAATGAGGGCGCCCGTGGGACTTAGCAAATTACCTTTTGCATAATAATACGGTATACTTTAGAAAGTTTACATCTGCGTCGACAATTATATTTCTTTTCTCTTCAGTTAAAAGTCATTATATTGGTGCCACAGATCTTGAACTTAAATTAAGCTATAGCTAACTCCGTATGGTTTGCATTCCATCAAAATGTGCCATCTTTTTGCTGGGATTAGCAGAGAGAAAACTTTTGATTTTATACAAAAGTCGCGTCACCTCCAATCCTTTTATCAGGCACCCGTTTCGTCTTTTTAAGCCCCTCCTTTCCTGTCTTGGGCCCTTGGTTCTCAAGACTGTTCATATGTTCATACACTACCCGGGGCATGTCCGCAGTCGACACTGGAAAGAGTAAAGACTACTCAATACTAAAACCGCCGAGGTGTGAACGGCTGTGGACGTCATCGTGCTCTACAACGTCAAAGGTGAAACCAAACGTTATCTCAATGCAAAACCAAATGAAAATAACAGCATCCGAAGTCATCTTTATTACTAGGAATGTACAGAGCAGGCCTATCAATGAATACGATCCAACTTGTTTCGATTCTGTAGCTTTTCCGGTATAACAGCACGTCATACCACCTGTTAACCGTGTTCGATAGAAAAACGATATCTCCTCGGCGGAATTCTTTGCCAAATATGTTTTACGCGAAATTTTCCAAGGCTGCAATCGCGCCAGTAATTAAACACTTGAATGTATTTTTATTTTTATTTTTTTTATTAATTCTCTCCTCCTATATGGTCTCGCTAAAAGTAAAACCCGTCGGTTGTGCACCGCCTCTGATCCCACTGTACTCTTTAATATCATGGGTAAAGCCAAAATCAATCTTAGTATAAAACAAACTCCGAGCTCCGAGTCGGGTTGTCAAACACGGCTTCGTGTACATCATGAATTTTACCGTTCATGTCGGGGACTGGGGTTGCGTGGGCCGAAATGCGGCACCCGGATTATCGATTGCGACAGCAGGGCTACACATGTGCACCCAATCTGGCGCCTTCGGTGACGAGGTTGAAAGTTTCCATCCGATTACTTCGCCACAACGGAGCTGTCGTGGCTGCGTGGTAACTCTCCTGGCTTGCATGCAGGCAGTCGCTCGAACGCCGGTTCGAGTCCCAGCAGCTACTGTGACAATATTTTTGCCAGAATTAATTTTTTTTTAAATTGCGATTGATTACTATAAGAGGAAACTCGCACGTACGGAGGGTGGGCGGGTCAGTCACGGAGCAGTCGGTAGCGTGCATGGATGCAAATGACACATCCAAAGCGTCATCAACCTTGGTAACGCAAAGTCACGGGTTCGAGTCCCGGATGAGGCAGGTCAGTCCATCACGACAACGACCTGGCCCCTGAATCGGGATGCCACCAGACGAGAACGAATGAGGGCGCCCGTGGGACTTAGCAAATTACCTTTTGCATAATAATACGGTATACTTTAGAAAGTTTACATCTGCGTCGACAATTATATTTCTTTTCTCTTCAGTTAAAAGTCATTGTATTGGTGCCACAGATCTTGAACTTAAATTGAGCTATAGCTAACTCCGTATGACTTGCATTCCATCAAAATGTGCCATCTTTTTGCTGGGATTAGCAGAGAGAAAACTTTTGATTTTATACAAAAGTCGCGTCACCTCCACTCCTTTTATCAGGCACCCGTTTCGTCTTTTTATCATGGGTAAAGCCAAAATCAATCTTAGTATAAAACAAACTCCGAGCTCCGAGTCGGGTTGTCAAACACGGCTTCGTGTACATCATGAATTTTACCGTTCATGTCGGGGACTGGGGTTGCGTGGGCCGAAATGCGGCACCCGGATTATCGATTGCGACAGCAGGGCTACACATGTGCACCCAATCTGGCGCCTTCGGTGACGAGGTTGAAAGTTTCCATCCGATTGCTCCGCCACAACGGAGCTGTCGTGGCTGCGTGGTAACTCTCCTGGCTTGCATGCAGGCAGTCGCTCGAACGCCGGTTCGAGTCTCAGCAGCTGCTGAGACAATATTTTTGCCAGAATTAATTTTTTTTTAAATTGCGATTGATTACTATAAGAGGAAACTCGCACGTACGGAGGGTGGGCGGGTCAGTCACGGAGCAGTCGGTAGCGTGCATGGATGCAAATGACACATCCAAAGCGTCATCAACCTTGGTAACGCAAAGTCACGGGTTCGAGTCCCGGATGAGGCAGGTCAGTCCATCACGACAACGACCTGGCCCCTGAATCGGGATGCCACCAGACGAGAACGAATGAGGGCGCCCGTGGGACTTAGCAAATTACCTTTTGCATAATAATACGGTATACTTTAGAAAGTTTACATCTGCGTCGACAATTATATTTCTTTTCTCTTCAGTTAAAAGTCATTATATTGGTGCCACAGATCTTGAACTTAAATTGAGCTATAGCTAACTCCGTATGGCTTGCATTCCATCAAAATGTGCCATCTTTTTGCTGGGATTAGCAGAGAGAAAACTTTTGATTTTATACAAAAGTCGCGTCACCTCCACTCCTTTTATCAGGCACCCGTTTCGTCTTTTTAAGCCCCTCCTTTCCTGTCTTGGGCCCTTGGTTCTCAAGACTGTTCATATGTTCATACACTACCCGGGGCATGTCCGCAGTCGACACTGGAAAGAGTAAAGACTACTCAATACTAAAACCGCCGAGGTGTGAACGGCTGTGGACGTCATCGTGCTCTACAACGTCAAAGGTGAAACCAAACGTTATCTCAATGCAAAACCAAATGAAAATAACAGCATCCGAAGTCATCTTTATTACTAGGAATGTACAGAGCAGGCCTATCAATGAATACGATCCAACTTGTTTCGATTCTGTAGCTTTTCCGGTATAACAGCACGTCATACCACCTGTTAACCGTGTTCGATAGAAAAACGATATCTCCTCGGCGGAATTCTTTGCCAAATATGTTTTACGCGAAATTTTCCAAGGCTGCAATCGCGCCAGTAATTAAACACTTGAATGTATTTTTATTTTTTTTTTTATTAATTCTCTCCTCCTATATGGTCTCGCTAAAAGTAAAACCCGTCGGTTGTGCACCGCCTCTGATCCCACTGTACTCTTTAATATCATGGGTAAAGCCAAAATCAATCTTAGTATAAAACAAACTCCGAGCTCCGAGTCGGGTTGTCAAACACGGCTTCGTGTACATCATGAATTTTACCGTTCATGTCGGGGACTGGGGTTGCGTGGGCCGAAATGCGGCACCCGGATTATCGATTGCGACAGCAGGGCTACACATGTGCACCCAATCTGGCGCCTTCCGTGACGAGGTTGAAAGTTTCCATCCGATTACTTCGCCACAACGGAGCTGTCGTGGCTGCGTGGTAACTCTCCTGGCTTGCATGCAGGCAGTCGCTCGAACGCCGGTTCGAGTCCCAGCAGCTGCTGAGACAATATTTTTGCCAGAATTACTTTTTTTTAAAATTGCGATTGATTACTATAAGAGGAAACTCGCACGTACGGAGGGTGGGCGGGTCAGTCACGGAGCAGTCGGTAGCGTGCATGGATGCAAATGACACATCCAAAGCGTCATCAACCTTGGTAACGCAAAGTCACGGGTTCGAGTCCCGGATGAGGCAGGTCAGTCCATCACGACAACGACCTGGCCCCTGAATCGGGATGCCACCAGACGAGAACGAATGAGGGCGCCCGTGGGACTTAGCAAATTACCTTTTGCATAATAATACGGTATACTTTAGAAAGTTTACATCTGCGTCGACAATTATATTTCCTTTCTCTTCAGTTAAAAGTCATTATATTGGTGCCACAGATCTTGAACTTAAATTGAGCTATAGCTAACTCCGTATGGCTTACATTCCATCAAAATGTGCCATCTTTTTGCTGGGATTAGCAGAGAGAAAACTTTTGATTTTATACAAAAGTCGCGTCACCTCCACTCCTTTTATCAGGCACCCGTTTCGTCTTTTTAAGCCCCTCCTTTCCTGTCTTGGGCCCTTGGTTCTCAAGACTGTTCATATGTTCATACACCACCCGGGGCATGTCCGCAGTCGACACTGGAAAGAGTAAAGACTACTCAATACTAAAACCGCCGAGGTGTGAACGGCTGTGGACGTCATCGTGCTCTACAACGTCAAAGGTGAAACCAAACGTTATCTCAATGCAAAACCAAATGAAAATAACAGCATCCGAAGTCATCTTTATTACTAGGAATGTACAGAGCAGGCCTATCAATGAATACGATCCAACTTGTTTCGATTCTGTAGCTTTTCCGGTATAACAGCACGTCATACCACCTGTTAACCGTGTTCGATAGAAAAACGATATCTCCTCGGCGGAATTCTTTGCCAAATATTTTTTACGCGAAATTTTCCAAGGCTGCAATTGCGCCAGTAATTAAACACTTGAATGTATTTTTATTTTTTTTATTAATTCTCTCCTCCTATATGGTCTCGCTAAAAGTAAAACCCGTCGGTTGTGCACCGCCTCTGATCCCACTGTACTCTTTAATATCATGGGTAAAGCCAAAATCAATCTTAGTATAAAACAAACTCCGAGCTCCGAGTCGGGTTGTCAAACACGGCTTCGTGTACATCATGAATTTTACCGTTCATGTCGGGGACTGGGGTTGCGTGGGCCGAAATGCGGCACCCGGATTATCGATTGCGACAGCAGGGCTACACATGTGCACCCAATCTGGCGCCTTCCGTGACGAGGTTGAAAGTTTCCATCCGATTACTTCGCCACAACGGAGCTGTCGTGGCTGCGTGGTAACTCTCCTGGCTTGCATGCAGGCAGTCGCTCGAACGCCGGTTCGAGTCCCAGCAGCTGCTGAGACAATATTTTTGCCAGAATTAATTTTTTTTTAAATTGCGATTGATTACTATAAGAGGAAACTCGCACGTACGGAGGGTGGGCGGGTCAGTCACGGAGCAGTCGGTAGCGTGCATGGATGCAAATGACACATCCAAAGCGTCATCAACCTTGGTAACGCAAAGTCACGGGTTCGAGTCCCGGATGAGGCAGGTCAGTCCATCACGACAACGACCTGGCCCCTGAATCGGGATGCCACCAGACGAGAACGAATGAGGGCGCCCGTGGGACTTAGCAAATTACCTTTTGCATAATAATACGGTATACTTTAGAAAGTTTACATCTGCGTCGACAATTATATTTCCTTTCTCTTCAGTTAAAAGTCATTATATTGGTGCCACAGATCTTGAACTTAAATTGAGCTATAGCTAACTCCGTATGGCTTGCATTCCATCAAAATGTGCCATCTTTTTGCTGGGATTAGCAGAGAGAAAACTTTTGATTTTATACAAAAGTCGCGTCACCTCCACTCCTTTTATCAGGCACCCGTTTCGTCTTTTTAAGCCCCTCCTTTCCTGTCTTGGGCCCTTGGTTCTCAAGACTGTTCATATGTTCATACACCACCCGGGGCATGTCCGCAGTCGACACTGGAAAGAGTAAAGACTACTCAATACTAAAACCGCCGAGGTGTGAACGGCTGTGGACGTCATCGTGCTCTACAACGTCAAAGGTGAAACCAAACGTTATCTCAATGCAAAACCAAATGAAAATAACAGCATCCGAAGTCATCTTTATTACTAGGAATGTACAGAGCAGGCCTATCAATGAATACGATCCAACTTGTTTCGATTCTGTAGCTTTTCCGGTATAACAGCACGTCATACCACCTGTTAACCGTGTTCGATAGAAAAACGATATCTCCTCGGCGGAATTCTTTGCCAAATATTTTTTACGCGAAATTTTCCAAGGCTGCAATTGCGCCAGTAATTAAACACTTGAATGTATTTTTATTTTTTTTATTAATTCTCTCCTCCTATATGGTCTCGCTAAAAGTAAAACCCGTCGGTTGTGCACCGCCTCTGATCCCACTGTACTCTTTAATATCATGGGTAAAGCCAAAATCAATCTTAGTATAAAACAAACTCCGAGCTCCGAGTCGGGTTGTCAAACACGGCTTCGTGTACATCATGAATTTTACCGTTCATGTCGGGGACTGGGGTTGCGTGGGCCGAAATGCGGCACCCGGATTATCGATTGCGACAGCAGGGCTACACATGTGCACCCAATCTGGCGCCTTCCGTGACGAGGTTGAAAGTTTCCATCCGATTACTTCGCCACAACGGAGCTGTCGTGGCTGCGTGGTAACTCTCCTGGCTTGCATGCAGGCAGTCGCTCGAACGCCGGTTCGAGTCCCAGCAGCTGCTGAGACAATATTTTTGCCAGAATTAATTTTTTTTTAAATTGCGATTGATTACTATAAGAGGAAACTCGCACGTACGGAGGGTGGGCGGGTCAGTCACGGAGCAGTCGGTAGCGTGCATGGATGCAAATGACACATCCAAAGCGTCATCAACCTTGGTAACGCAAAGTCACGGGTTCGAGTCCCGGATGAGGCAGGTCAGTCCATCACGACAACGACCTGGCCCCTGAATCGGGATGCCACCAGACGAGAACGAATGAGGGCGCCCGTGGGACTTAGCAAATTACCTTTTGCATAATAATACGGTATACTTTAGAAAGTTTACATCTGCGTCGACAATTATATTTCTTTTCTCTTCAGTTAAAAGTCATTATATTGGTGCCACAGATCTTGAACTTAAATTGAGCTATAGCTAACTCCGTATGGCTTGCATTCCATCAAAATGTGCCATCTTTTTGCTGGGATTAGCAGAGAGAAAACTTTTGATTTTATACAAAAGTCGCGTCACCTCCACTCCTTTTATCAGGCACCCGTTTCGTCTTTTTAAGCCCCTTCTTTCCTGTCTTGGGCCCTTGGTTCTCAAGACTGTTCATATGTTCATACACTACCCGGGGCATGTCCGCAGTCGACACTGGAAAGAGTAAAGACTACTCAATACTAAAACCGCCGAGGTGTGAACGGCTGTGGACGTCATCGTGCTCTACAACGTCAAAGGTGAAACCAAACGTTATCTCAATGCAAAACCAGATGAAAATAACAGCATCCGAAGTCATCTTTATTACTAGGAATGTACAGAGCAGGCCTATCAATGAATACGATCCAACTTGTTTCGATTCTGTTACTTTTCCGGTATAAAAGCACGTCATACCACCTGTTAACCGTGTTCGATAGAAAAACGATATCTCCTCGGCGGAATTCTTTGCCAAATATGTTTTACGCGAAATTTCCCAAGGCTTCAATCGCGCCAGTAATTAAACACTTGAATGTATTTTTTTTAATATATATTCTCTCCTCCTATATGGTCTCGCTAAAAGTAAAACCCGTCGGTTGTGCACCGCCTCTGATCCCACTGTACTCTTTAATATCATGGGTAAAGCCAAAATCAATCTTAGTATAAAACAAACTCCGAGCTCCGAGTCGGGTTGTCAAACACGGCTTCGTGTACATCATGAATTTTACCGTTCATGTCGGGGACTGGGGTTGCGTGGGCCGAAATGCGGCACCCGGATTATCGATTGCGACAGCAGGGCTACACATGTGCACCCAATCTGGCGCCTTCGGTGACGAGGTAAAAAGTTTCCATCCGATTACTCCGCCACAACGGAGCTGTCGTGGCTGCGTGGTAACTCTCCTGGCTTGCATGCAGGCAGCCGCTGGAACGCCGATTCGAGTCCCAGCAGCTACTGTGACAATATTTTTGCCAGAATTAATTTTTTTTAAAATTGCGATTGATTACTATAAGAGTAAACTCGCACGTACGGGGGGTGGGCGCGCCCAGATCACTTTATTAAAGCCCATAATTTCAGCTTTAAAGATTGCCAGACAGCACACCTGAGAACAGGATTTTTGAGAGGGGGGTGGAGAGAGTTTTTGCTCTATTTCTTCCTAAATAATGACACAATCACTCTTCCAGCACTTTACCCTCACTACAAATGACCAAACACACCTACCTGACACAATATTGAAGAAAAAAATTTTTCATCCCTACCTGGCCAAAATTGAAGAAAACTGCCATATCCGGACCTTACGAAAATCACTCAAAATCACCCAAAAATGACCCGCACCAATTTTTCCAAAAAGTAATGAAAATCAGTTTACCACACCTGTCATTCATAAAATATGTGGAAACGCGCCCGGATCACTTAATTAAAGCCCCCAATTTCAGCTTTAAAGATTGACAGAAAGCACACCTGAGAACAGGATTTGGAGAGAGGGGGGGGAGAGAGTTTTTGCTCTATTTCTTCCTTAATAATGACACAAAATCTCTTCCAGTACTTTTCCCTCACTACAAATGACCAAACACACCTACCTGACACAATATTGAAGAAAAAAATTTTTCATCCCTACCTGGCCAAAATTGAAGAAAACTGCCATATCCGGACCTTACGAAAATCACTCAAAATCACCCAAAAATGACCCGTCACCAATTTTTCCAAAAAGTCATGAAAATCAATTTACCACACCTGTCATTCATAAAAAAAATGTGGAAACGCGCCCGGATCACTTCATTAAAGCCCCCAATTTCAGCTTTAAAGATTGCCAGAAAGCACACCTGAGAACAGGATTTTTGAGAGGGGGGGGGTGGAGAGAGTTTTGCTCTATTTCTTCCTTAATAAGGACACAACCACTCTTCCAGTACTTTTCCCTCAATACAAATGACCAAACACACCTACCTGACACAATATTGAAGAAAAAAAATTTTCATCCCTACCTGGCCAAAATTGAACAAAACTGTCATATCCGAACCTTACGAAAATCTCTCAAAATCACCCAAAAATGACCCGTCACCAATTTTTCCAAAAAGTCATGAAAATCAATTTACCACACCTGTCATTCATAAAAAATGTGGAAACGCGCCCGGATCACTTCATTAAAGCCTCCAATTTCAGCTTTAAAGATTGCCAGAAAGCACACCTGAGAACAGGATTTTTGAGGAGGGGGGGTGGAGAGAGTTTTTCCTCTATTTCTTCTTTAATAATGACACAACCACTCTTCCAGTACTTTTCCCTCACTACAAATGACCAAACACACCTACCTGACACAATATTGAAGAAAAAAATTTTTCATCCCTACCTGGCCAAAATTGAAGAAAACTGCCATATCCGGACCTTACGAAAATCACTCAAAATCACCCAAAAATGACCCGTCACCAATTTCTCCAAAAAGTCATGAAAATCAATTTACCACACCTGTCATTCATAAAAAATGTGGAAACACGCCCGGATCACTTTATTAAAGCCCCCAATTTCAGCTTTAAAGATTGCCAGAAAGCACACCTGAGAACAGGATTTTTGAGAGGGGGGGGGGTGGAGAGAGTTTTTGCTCTATTTCTTCCTTAATAATGACACAACCACTCTTCCAGTACTTTTCCCTCACTACAAATGACCAAACACACCTGCATGACACAATATTGAAGAAAAAATTTTTCATCCCTACCTGGCCAAAATTGAACAAAACTGTCATATCCGAACCTTTCGAAAATCACTCAAAATCACCCAAAAATGACCCGTCACCAATTTTTCCAAAAAGTCATGAAAATCAATTTACCACACCTGTCATTCATAAAAAATGTGGAAACGCGCCCGGATCACTTCATTAAAGCCTCCAATTTCAGCTTTAAAGATTGCCAGAAAGCACACCTGAGAACAGGATTTTTGAGAAGGGGGGGGTGGAGAGAGTTTTTCCTCTATTTCTTCTTTAATAATGACACAACCACTCTTCCAGTACTTTTCCCTCACTACAAATGACCAAACACACCTACCTGACACAATATTGAAGAAAAAAATTTTTCATCCCTACCTGGCCAAAATTGAAGAAAACTGCCATATCCGGACCTTACGAAAATCACTCAAAATCACCCAAAAATGACCCGTCACCAATTTCTCCAAAAAGTCATGAAAATCAATTTACCACACCTGTCATTCATAAAAAATGTGGAAACACGCCCGGATCACTTTATTAAAGCCCCCAATTTCAGCTTTAAAGATTGCCAGAAAGCACACCTGAGAACAGGATTTTTGAGGGGGGGGGGGTGGAGAGAGTTTTTGCTCTATTTCTTCCTTAATAATGACACAACCACTCTTCCAGTACTTTTCCCTCACTACAAATGACCAAACACACCTGCCTGACACAATATTGAAGAAAAAAATTTTTCATCCCTACCTGGCCAAAATTGAAGAAAACTGCCATATCCGGACCTTACGAAAATCTCTCAAAATCACCCAAAAATGACCCGTCACCAATTTTTCCAAAAAGTGATGAAAATCAATTTACCACACCTGTCATTCATAAAAAATGTGGAAACACGCCCGGATCACTTCATTAAAGCCCCCAATTTCAGCTTTAAAGATTGCCAGAAAGCACACCTGAGAACAGGATTTTTGAGAGGGGGGGGTGGAGAGAGTTTTTGCTCTATTTCTTCCTTAATAATGACAGAAACACTCTTCCAGTACTTTTCCCTCACTACAAATGACTGAACACACCTACCTGACAAAATATTGAAGAAAAAAATTTTTCATCCCTACCTGGCCAAAATTGAAGAAAACTGCCATATCCGGACCTTACGAAAATCTCTCAAAATCACCCAAAAATGACCCGTCACCAATTTTTCCAAAAAGTGATGAAAATTAATTTACCACACCTGACATTCATAAAAAATGTGGAAACGCGCCCGGGTCACTTCATTAAAGCCCCCAATTTCAGCTTTAAAGATTGCCAGAAAGCACACCTGAGAACAGGATTTGGAGAGAGGGGGGGTGGAGAGAGTTTTTGCTCTATTTCTTCCTAAATAATGACACAATCACTCTTCCAGCACTTTACCCTCACTACAAATGACCAAACACACCTACCTGACACAATATTGAAGAAAAAAATTTTTCATCCCTACCTGGCCAAAATTGAAGAAAACTGCCATATCCGGACCTTACGAAAATCACTCAAAATCACCCAAAAATGACCCGTCACCAATTTTTCCAAAAAGTGATGAAAATTAATTTACCACACCTGACATTCATAAAAAAGTGGAAACGCGCCCGGGTCACTTCATTAAAGCCCCCAATTTCAGCTTTAAAGATTGCCAAAAAGCACACCTGAGAACAGGATTTGGAGAGAGGGGGGGTGGAGAGAGTTTTTGCTCTATTTCTTCCTAAATAATGACACAATCACTCTTCCAGCACTTTACCCTCACTACAAATGACCAAACACACCTACCTGACACAATATTGAAGAAAAAAATTTTTCATCCCTACCTGGCCAAAATTGAAGAAAACTGCCATATCCGGACCTTACGAAAATCACTCAAAATCACCCAAAAATGACCCGTCACCAATTTTTCCAAAAAGTGATGAAAATTAATTTACCACACCTGACATTCATAAAAAAGTGGAAACGCGCCCGGGTCACTTCATTAAAGCCCCCAATTTCAGCTTTAAAGATTGCCAAAAAGCACACCTGAGAACAGGATTTGGAGAGAGGGGGGGTGGAGAGAGTTTTTGCTCTATTTCTTCCTAAATAATGACACAATCACTCTTCCAGCACTTTACCCTCACTACAAATGACCAAACACACCTACCTGACACAATATTGAAGAAAAAAATTTTTCATCCCTACCTGGCCAAAATTGAAGAAAACTGCCATATCCGGACCTTACGAAAATCTCTCAAAATCACCCAAAAATGACCCGTCACCAATTTTTCCAAAAAGTGATGAAAATTAATTTACCACACCTGACATTCATAAAAAAATGTGGAAACGCGCCCGGGTCACTTCATTAAAGCCCCCAATTTCAGCTTTAAAGATTGCCAGAAAGCACACCTGAGAACAGGATTTGGAGAGAGGGGGGGTGGAGAGAGTTTTTGCTCTATTTCTTCCTAAATAATGACACAATCACTCTTCCAGCACTTTACCCTCACTACAAATGACCAAACACAGCTATCTGACACAATATTGAAGAAAAAAATTTTTCATCCCTACCTGGCCAAAATTGAAGAAAACTGCCATATCCGGACCTTACGAAAATCTCTCAAAATCACCCAAAAATGACCCGTCACCAATTTTTCCAAAAAGTGATGAAAATTAATTTACCACACCTGACATTCATAAAAAATGTGGAAACGCGCCCGGGTCACTTCATTAAAGCCCCCAATTTCAGCTTTAAAGATTGCCAGAAAGCACACCTGAGAACAGGATTTGGAGAGAGGGGGGGTGGAGAGAGTTTTTGCTCTATTTCTTCCTAAATAATGACACAATCACTCTTCCAGCACTTTACCCTCACTACAAATGACCAAACACACCTACCTGACACAATATTGAAGAAAAAAATTTTTCATCCCTACCTGGCCAAAATTGAAGAAAACTGCCATATCCGGACCTTACGAAAATCTCTCAAAATCACCCAAAAATGACCCGTCACCAATTTTTCCAAAAAGTGATGAAAATTAATTTACCACACCTGACATTCATAAAAAATGTGGAAACGCACCCGGGTCACTTCATTAAAGCCCCCAATTTCAGCTTTAAAGATTGCCAGAAAGCACACCTGAGAACAGGATTTGGAGAGAGGGGGGGTGGAGAGAGTTTTTGCTCTATTTCTTCCTAAATAATGACATAATCACTCTTCCAGCACTTTACCCTCACTACAAATGACCAAACACACCTACCTGACACAATATTGAAGAAAAAAATTTTTCATCCCTACCTGGCCAAAATTGAAGAAAACTGCCATATCCGGACCTTACGAAAATCTCTCAAAATCACACAAAAATGACCCGTCACCAATTTTTCCAAAAAGTGATGAAAATTAATTTACCACACCTGACATTCATAAAAAAATGTGGAAACGCGCCCGGGTCACTTCATTAAAGCCCCCAATTTCAGCTTTAAAGATTGCCAGAAAGCACACCTGAGAACAGGATTTGGAGAGAGGGGGGGGTGGAGAGAGTTTTTGCTCTATTTCTTCCTTAATAATGACAGAAACACTCTTCCAGTACTTTTCCCTCACTACAAATGACTGAACACACCTACCTGACAAAATATTGAAGAAAAAAATTTTTCATCCCTACCTGGCCAAAATTGAAGAAAACTGCCATATCCGGACCTTACGAAAATCTCTCAAAATCACCCAAAAATGACCCGTCACCAATTTTTCCAAAAAGTGATGAAAATTAATTTACCACACCTGACATTCATAAAAAATGTGGAAACGCGCCCGGGTCACTTCATTAAAGCCCCCAATTTCAGCTTTAAAGATTGCCAGAAAGCACACCTGAGAACAGGATTTGGAGAGAGGGGGGGTGGAGAGAGTTTTTGCTCTATTTCTTCCTAAATAATGACACAATCACTCTTCCAGCACTTTACCCTCACTACAAATGACCAAACACACCTACCTGACACAATATTGAAGAAAAAAATTTTTCATCCCTACCTGGCCAAAATTGAAGAAAACTGCCATATCCGGACCTTACGAAAATCACTCAAAATCACCCAAAAATGACCCGTCACCAATTTTTCCAAAAAGTGATGAAAATTAATTTACCACACCTGACATTCATAAAAAAGTGGAAACGCGCCCGGGTCACTTCATTAAAGCCCCCAATTTCAGCTTTAAAGATTGCCAAAAAGCACACCTGAGAACAGGATTTGGAGAGAGGGGGGGTGGAGAGAGTTTTTGCTCTATTTCTTCCTAAATAATGACACAATCACTCTTCCAGCACTTTACCCTCACTACAAATGACCAAACACACCTACCTGACACAATATTGAAGAAAAAAATTTTTCATCCCTACCTGGCCAAAATTGAAGAAAACTGCCATATTCGGACCTTACGAAAATCTCTCAAAATCACCAAAAAATGACCCGTCACCAATTTTTCCAAAAAGTGATGAAAATTAATTTACCACACCTGACATTCATAAAAAAATGTGGAAACGCGCCCGGGTCACTTCATTAAAGCCCCCAATTTCAGCTTTAAAGATTGCCAGAAAGCACACCTGAGAACAGGATTTGGAGAGAGGGGGGGTGGAGAGAGTTTTTGCTCTATTTCTTCCTAAATAATGACACAATCACTCTTCCAGCACTTTACCCTCACTACAAATGACCAAACACAGCTATCTGACACAATATTGAAGAAAAAAATTTTTCATCCCTACCTGGCCAAAATTGAAGAAAACTGCCATATCCGGACCTTACGAAAATCTCTCAAAATCACCCAAAAATGACCCGTCACCAATTTTTCCAAAAAGTGATGAAAATTAATTTACCACACCTGACATTCATAAAAAATGTGGAAACGCGCCCGGGTCACTTCATTAAAGCCCCCAATTTCAGCTTTAAAGATTGCCAGAAAGCACACCTGAGAACAGGATTTGGAGAGAGGGGGGGTGGAGAGAGTTTTTGCTCTATTTCTTCCTAAATAATGACACAATCACTCTTCCAGCACTTTACCCTCACTACAAATGACCAAACACACCTACCTGACACAATATTGAAGAAAAAAATATTTTTCATCCCTACCTGGCCAAAATTGAAGAAAACTGCCATATCCGGACCTTACGAAAATCTCTCAAAATCACCCAAAAATGACCCGTCACCAATTTTTCCAAAAAGTGATGAAAATTAATTTACCACACCTGACATTCATAAAAAATGTGGAAACGCGCCCGGGTCACTTCATTAAAGCCCCCAATGTCAGCTTTAAAGATTGCCAGAAAGCACACCTGAGAACAGGATTTGGAGAGAGGGGGGGTGGAGAGAGTTTTTGATCTATTTCTTCCTAAATAATGACACAATCACTCTTCCAGCACTTTACCCTCACTACAAATGACCAAACACACCTACCTGACACAATATTGAAGAAAAAATTTTTCATCCCTACCTGGCCAAAATTGAACAAAAATGCCATATCCGGACCTTACGAAAATCTCTCAAAATCACCCAAAAATGACCCGTCACCAATATTTCCAAAAAGTGATGAAAATTAATTTACCACACCTGACATTCATAAAAAATGTGGAAACGCACCCGGGTCACTTCATTAAAGCCCCCAATTTCAGCTTTAAAGATTGCCAGAAAGCACACCTGAGAACAGGATTTGGAGAGAGGGGGGTGGAGAGAGTTTTTGCTCTATTTCTTCCTTAATAATGACACAATCACTCTTCCAGCACTTTACCCTCACTACAAATGACCAAACACACCTACCTGACACAATATTGAAGAAAAAAATTTTTCATCCCTACCTGGCCAAAATTGAAGAAAACTGCCATATCCGGACCTTACGAAAATCTCTCAAAATCACCCAAAAATGACCCGTCACCAATTTTTCCAAAAAGTGATGAAAATTAATTTACCACACCTGACATTCATAAAAAATGTGGAAACGCGCCGGGGTCACTTCATTAAAGCCCCCAATTTCAGCTTTAAAGATTGCCAGAAAGCACACCTGAGAACAGGATTTGGAGAGAGGGGGGGTGGAGAGAGTTTTTGCTCTATTTCTTCCTAAATAATGACACAATCACTCTTCCAGCACTTTACCCTCACTACAAATGACCAAACACACCTACCTGACACAATATTGAAGAAAAAAATTTTTCATCCCTACCTGGCCAAAATTGAAGAAAACTGCCATATCCGGACCTTACGAAAATCTCTCAAAATCACCCAAAAATGACCCGTCACCAATTTTTCCAAAAAGTGATGAAAATTAATTTACCACACCTGACATTCATAAAAAATGTGGAAACGCGCCCGGGTCACTTCATTAAAGCCCCCAATTTCAGCTTTAAAGATTGCCAGAAAGCACACCTGAGAACAGGATTTGGAGAGAGGGGGGGTGGAGAGAGTTTTTGCTCTATTTCTTCCTAAATAATGACACAATCACTCTTCCAGCACTTTACCCTCACTACAAATGACCAAACACACCTACCTGACACAATATTGAAGAAAAAAATTTTTCATCCCTACCTGGCCAAAATTGAAGAAAAGTGCCATATCCGGACCTTACGAAAATCTCTCAAAATCACCCAAAAATGACCCATCACCAATTTTTCCAAAAAGTGATGAAAATTAATTTACCACACCTGACATTCATAAAAAATGTGGAAACGCGCCCGGGTCACTTCATTAAAGCCCCCAATTTCAGCTTTAAAGATTGCCAGAAAGCACACCTGAGAACAGGATTTGGAGAGAGGGGGGGTGGAGAGAGTTTTTGCTCTATTTCTTCCTAAATAATGACACAATCACTCTTCCAGCACTTTACCCTCACTACAAATGACCAAACACACCTACCTGACACAATATTGAAGAAAAAATTTTTCATCCCTACCTGGCCAAAATTGAAGAAAACTGCCATATCCGGACCTTACGAAAATCTCTCAAAATCACACAAAAATGACCCGTCACCAATTTTTCCAAAAAGTGATGAAAATTAATTTACCACACCTGACATTCATAAAAAAATGTGGAAACGCGCCCGGGTCACTTCATTAAAGCCCCCAATTTCAGCTTTAAAGATTGCCAGAAAGCACACCTGAGAACAGGATTTGGAGAGAGGGGGGGGTGGAGAGAATTTTTGCTCTATTTCTTCCTAAATAATGACACAATCACTCTTCCAGCACTTTACCCTCACTACAAATGACCAAACACACCTACCTGACACAATATTGAAGAAAAAAATTTTTCATCCCTACCTGGCCAAAATTGAAGAAAACTGCCATATCCGGACCTTACGAAAATCTCTCAAAATCACCCAAAAATGACCCGTCACCAATTTTTCCAAAAAGTGATGAAAATTAATTTACCACACCTGACATTCATAAAAAATGTGGAAACGCGCCCGGGTCACTTCATTAAAGCCCCCAATTTCAGCTTTAAAGATTGCCAGAAAGCACACCTGAGAACAGGATTTGGAGAGAGGGGGGTGGAGAGAGTTTTTGCTCTATTTCTTCCTAAATAATGACACAATCACTCTTCCAGCACTTTACCCTCACTACAAATGACCAAACACACCTACCTGACACAATATTGAAGAAAAAATTTTTTCATCCCTACCTGGCCAAAATTGAAGAAAACTGCCATATCCGGACCTTACGAAAATCTCTCAAAATCACCCAAAAATGACCCGTCACCAATATTTCCAAAAAGTGATGAAAATTAATTTACCACACCTGACATTCATAAAAAATGTGGAAACGCGCCCGGGTCACTTCATTAAAGCCCCCAATTTCAGCTTTAAAGATTGCCAGAAAGCACACCTGAGAACAGGATTTGGAGAGAGGGGGGGTGGAGAGAGTTTTTGCTCTATTTCTTCCTTAATAATGACACAATCACTCTTCCAGCACTTTACCCTCACTACAAATGACCAAACACACCTACCTGACACAATATTGAAGAAAAAAATTTTTCATCCCTACCTGGCCAAAATTGAAGAAAACTGCCATATCCGGACCTTACGAAAATCTCTCAAAATCACCCAAAAATGACCCGTCACCAATTTTTCCAAAAAGTGATGAAAATTAATTTACCACACCTGACATTCATAAAAAATGTGGAAACGCGCCCGGGTCACTTCATTAAAGCCCCCAATTTCAGCTTTAAAGATTGCCAGAAAGCACACCTGAGAACAGGATTTGGAGAGAGGGGGGGTGGAGAGAGTTTTTGCTCTATTTCTTCCTTAATAATGACACAATCACTCTTCCAGCACTTTACCCTCACTACAAATGACCAAACACACCTACCTGACACAATATTGAAGAAAAAAATTTTTCATCCCTACCTGGCCAAAATTGAAGAAAACTGCCATATCCGATCCTTACGAAAATCTCTCAAAATCACCCAAAAATGAACCTTCACCAATTTTTCCAAAAAGTGATGAAAATTAATTTACCACACCTGACATTCATAAAAAATGTGGAAACGCGCCCGGGTCACTTCATTAAAGCCCCCAATTTCAGCTTTAAAGATTGCCAGAAAGCACACCTGAGAACAGGATTTGGAGAGAGGGGGGGTGGAGAGAGTTTTTGCTCTATTTCTTCCTAAATAATGACACAATCACTCTTCCAGCACTTTACCCTCACTACAAATGACCAAACACACCTACCTGACACAATATTGAAGAAAAAAATTTTTCATCCCTACCTGGCCAAAATTGAAGAAAACTGCCATATCCGGACCTTACGAAAATCTCTCAAAATCACCCAAAAATGACCCGTCACCAATTTTTCCAAAAAGTGATGAAAATTTATTTACCACACCTGACATTCATAAAAAATGTGGAAACGCGCCCGGGTCACTTCATTAAAGCCCCCAATTTCAGCTTTAAAGATTGCCAGAAAGCACACCTGAGAACAGGATTTGGAGAGAGGGGGGGTGGAGAGAGTTTTTGCTCTATTTCTTCCTAAATAATGACACAATCACTCTTCCAGCACTTTACCCTCACTACAAATGACCAAACACACCTACCTGACACAATATTGAAGAAAAAAATTTTTCATCCCTACCTGGCCAAAATTGAAGAAAACTGCCATATCCGGACCTTACGAAAATCTCTCAAAATCACCCAAAAATGACCCGTCACCAATTTTTCCAAAAAGTGATGAAAATTAATTTACCACACCTGACATTCATAAAAAATGTGGAAACGCGCCCGGGTCACTTCATTAAAGCCCCCAATTTCAGCTTTAAAGATTGCCAGAAAGCACACCTGAGAACAGGATTTGGAGAGAGGGGGGGTGGAGAGAATTTTTGCTCTATTTCTTCCTAAATAATGACACAATCACTCTTCCAGCACTTTACCCTCACTACAAATGACCAAACACACCTAACTGACACAATATTGAAGAAAAATATTTTTCATCCCTACCTGGCCAAAATTGAAGAAAACTGCCATATCCGGACCTTACGAAAATCTCTCAAAATCACCCAAAAATGACCCGTCACCAATTTTTCCAAAAAGTGATGAAAATTAATTTACCACACCTGACATTCATAAAAAATGTGGAAACGCGCCCGGGTCACTTCATTAAAGCCCCCAATTTCAGCTTTAAAGATTGCCAGAAAGCACACCTGAGAACAGGATTTGGAGAGAGGGGGGGTGGAGAGAGTTTTTGCTCTATTTCTTCCTAAATAATGACACAATCACTCTTCCAGCACTTTACCCTCACTACAAATGACCAAACACACCTACCTGACACAATATTGAAGAAAAAAATTTTTCATCCCTACCTGGCCAAAATTGAAGAAAACTGCCATATCCGGACCTTACGAAAATCTCTCAAAATCACCCAAAAATGACCCGTCACCAATTTTTCCAAAAAGTGATGAAAATTAATTTACCACACCTGACATTCATAAAAAATGTGGAAACGCGCCCGGGTCACTTCATGAAAGCCCCCAATTTCAGCTTTAAAGATTGCCAGAAAGCACACCTGAGAACAGGATTTGGAGAGAGGGGGGGTGGAGAGAGTTTTTGCTCTATTTCTTCCTAAATAATGACACAATCACTCTTCCAGCACTTTACCCTCACTACAAATGACCAAACACACCTACCTGACACAATATTGAAGAAAAAAATTTTTCATCCCTACCTGGCCAAAATTGAAGAAAACTGCCATATCCGGACCTTACGAAAATCTCTCAAAATCACACAAAAATGACCCGTCACCAATTTTTCCAAAAAGTGATGAAAATTAATTTACCACACCTGACATTCATAAAAAAATGTGGAAACGCGCCCGGGTCACTTCATTAAAGCCCCCAATTTCAGCTTTAAAGATTGCCAGAAAGCACACCTGAGAAGAGGATTTGGAGAGAGGGGGGGTGGAGAGAGTTTTTGCTTTATTTCTTCCTAAATAATGACACAATCACTCTTCCAGCACTTTACCCTCACTACAAATGACCAAACACACCTACCTGACACAATATTGAAGAAAAAAATTTTTCATCCCTACCTGGCCAAAATTGAAGAAAACTGCCATATCCGGACCTTACGAAAATCTCTCAAAATCACCCAAAAATGACCCGTCACCAATTTTTCCAAAAAGTGATGAAAATTAATTTACCACACCTGACATTCATAAAAAATGTGGAAACGCGCCCGGGTCACTTCATTAAAGCCCCCAATTTCAGCTTTAAAGATTGCCAGAAAGCACACCTGAGAACAGGATTTGGAGAGAGGGGGGGTGGAGAGAGTTTTTGCTCTATTTCTTCCTAAATAATGACACAATCACTCTTCCAGCACTTTACCCTCACTACAAATGACCAAACACACCTACCTGACACAATATTGAAGAAAAAAATTTTTCATCCCTACCTGGCCAAAATTGAAGAAAACTGCCATATCCGGACCTTACGAAAATCTCTCAAAATCACCCAAAAATGACCCGTCACCAATTTTTCCAAAAAGTGATGAAAATTAATTTACCACACCTGACATTCATAAAAAATGTGGAAACGCGCCCGGGTCACTTCATTAAAGCCCCCAATTTCAGCTTTAAAGATTGCCAGAAAGCACACCTGAGAACAGGATTTGGAGAGAGGGGGGGGTGGAGAGAGTTTTTGCTCTATTTCTTCCTAAATAATGACACAATCACTCTTCCAGCACTTTACCCTCACTACAAATGACCAAACACACCTACCTGACACAATATTGAAGAAAAAAATTTTTCATCCCTACCTGGCCAAAATTGAAGAAAACTGCCATATCCGGACCTTACGAAAATCTCTCAAAATAACCCAAAAATGACCCGTCACCAATTTTTCCAAAAAGTGATGAAAATTAATTTACCACACCTGACATTCATAAAAATGTGGAAACGCGCCCGGGTCACTTCATTAAAGCACCCAATTTCAGCTTTAAAGATTGCCAGAAAGCACACCTGAGAACAGGATTTGGAGAGAGGGGGGGGGGGGTGGAGAGAGTTTTTGCTCTATTTCTTCCTAAATAATGACACAATCACTCTTCCAGCACTTTACCCTCACTACAAATGACCAAACACACCTACCTGACACAATATTGAAGAAAAAAATTTTTCATCCCTACCTGGCCAAAATTGAAGAAAACTGCCATATCCGGACCTTACGAAAATCTCTCAAAATCACACAAAAATGACCCGTCACCAATTTTTCCAAAAAGTGATGAAAATTAATTTACCACACCTGACATTCATAAAAAATGTGGAAACGCGCCCGGGTCACTTCATTAAAGCCCCCAATTTCAGCTTTAAAGATTGCCAGAAAGCACACCTGAGAACAGGATTTGGAGAGAGGGGGGGTGGAGAGAGTTTTTGCTCTATTTCTTCCTAAATAATGACACAATCACTCTTCCAGCACTTTACCCTCACTACAAATGACCAAACACACCTACCTGACACAATATTGAAGAAAAAAATTTTTCATCCCTACCTGGCCAAAATTGAAGAAAACTGCCATATCCGGACCTTATGAAAATCTCGCAAAATCACCCAAAAATGACCCGTCACCAATTTTTCCAAAAAGTGATGAAAATTAATTTACCACACCTGACATTCATAAAAAATGTGGAAACGCGCCCGGGTCACTTCATTAAAGCCCCCAATTTCAGCTTTAAAGATTGCCAGAAAGCACACCTGAGAACAGGATTTGGAGAGAGGGGGGGTGGAGAGAGTTTTTGCTCTATTTCTTCCTAAATAATGACACAATCACTCTTCCAGCACTTTACCATCACTACAAATGACCAAACACACCTACCTGACACAATATTGAAGAAAAAAATTTTTCATCCCTACCTGGCCAAAATTGAAGAAAACTGCCATATCCGGACCTTACGAAAATCTCTCAAAATCACCCAAAAATGACCCGTCACCAATTTTTCCAAAAAGTGATGAAAATTAATTTACCACACCTGACATTCATAAAAAATGTGGAAACGCGCCCGGGTCACTTCATTAAAGCCCCCAATTTCAGCTTTAAAGATTGCCAGAAAGCACACCTGAGAACAGGATTTGGAGAGAGGGGGGGTGGAGAGAGTTTTTGCTCTATTTCTTCCTAAATAATGACACAATCACTCTTCCAGCACTTTACCCTCACTACAAATGACCAAACACACCTACCTGACACAATATTGAAGAAAAACATTTTTCATCCCTACCTGGCCAAAATTGAAGAAAACTGCCATATCCGGACCTTACGAAAATCTCTCAAAATCACCCAAAAATGACCCGTCACCAATTTTTCCAAAAAGTGATGAAAATTAATTTACCACACCTGACATTCATAAAAAATGTGGAAACGCACCCGGGTCACTTCATTAAAGCCCCCAATTTCAGCTTTAAAGATTGCCAGAAAGCACACCTGAGAACAGGATTTGGAGAGAGGGGGGGTGGAGAGAGTTTTTGCTCTATTTCTTCCTAAATAATGACACAATCACTCTTCCAGCACTTTACCCTCACTACAAATGACCAAACACACCTACCTGACACAATATTGAAGAAAAAAATTTTTCATCCCTACCTGGCCAAAATTGAAGAAAACTGCCATATCCGGACCTTACGAAAATCTCTCAAAATCACCCAAAAATGACCCGTCCCCAATTTTTCCAAAAAGTGATGAAAATTAATTTACCACACCTGACATTCATAAAAAATGTGGAAACGCGCCCGGGTCACTTCATTAAACCCCCAATTTCGGCTTCAAAGATTGCCAGAAAGCACACCTGAGAACAGGATTTGGAGAGAGGGGGGGTGGAGAGAGTTTTTGCTCTATTTCTTCCTAAATAATGACACAATCACTCTTCCAGCACTTTACCCTCACTACAAATGACCAAACACACCTACCTGACACAATATTGAAGAAAAAAATTTTTCATCCCTACCTGGCCAAAATTGAAGAAAACTGCCATATCCGGACCTTACGAAAATCTCTCAAAATCACCCAAAAATGACCCGTCACCAATTTTTCCAAAAATTGATGAAAATTAATTTACCACAACTGACATTCATAAAAAATGTGGAAACGCACCCGGGTCACTTCATTAAAGCCCCCAATTTCAGCTTTAAAGATTGCCAGAAAGCACACCTGAGAACAGGATTTGGAGAGAGGGGGGGTGGAGAGAGTTTTTGCTCTATTTCTTCCTAAATAATGACACAATCACTCTTCCAGCACTTTACCCTCACTACAAATGACCAAACACACCTACCTGACACAATATTGAAGAAAAAAATTTTTCATCCCTACCTGGCCAAAATTGAAGAAAACTGCCATATCCGGACCTTACGAAAATCTCTCAAAATCACCAAAAAATGACCCGTCACCAATTTTTCCAAAAAGTGATGAAAATTAATTTACCACACCTGACATTCATAAAAAATGTGGAAACGCGCCCGGGTCACTTCATTAAAGCCCCCAATTTCAGCTTTAAAGATTGCCAGAAAGCACACCTGAGAACAGGATTTGGAGAGAGGGGGGGTGGAGAGAGTTTTTGCTCTATTTCTTCCTAAATAATGACACAATCACTCTTCCAGCACTTTACCCTCACTACAAATGACCAAACACACCTACCTGACACAATATTGAAGAAAAAAATTTTTCATCCCTACCTGGCCAAAATTGAAGAAAACTGCCATATCCGGACCTTACGAAAATCTCTCAAAATCACCCAAAAATGACCCGCCCCAATTTTTCCAAAAAGTGATGAAAATTAATTTACCACACCTGACATTCATAAAAAATGTGGAAACGCGCCCGGGTCACTTCATTAAAGCCCCCAATTTCAGCTTTAAAGATTGCCAGAAAGCACACCTGAGAACAGGATTTGGAGAGAGGGGGGGGTGGAGAGAGTTTTTGCTCTATTTCTTCCTAAATAATGACACAATCACTCTTCCAGCACTTTACCCTCACTACAAATGACCAAACACACCTACCTGACACAATATTGAAGAAAAAAATTTTTCATCCCTACCTGGCCAAAATTGAAGAAAACTGCCATATCTGGACCTTACGAAAATCTCTCAAAATCACCCAAAAATGACCCGTCACCAATTTTTCCAAAAAGTGATGAAAATTAATTTACCACACCTGACATTCATAAAAAATGTGGAAACGCGCCCGGGTCACTTCATTAAAGCCCCCAATTTCAGCTTTAAAGATTGCCAGAAAGCACACCTGAGAACAGGATTTGGAGAGAGGGGGGGTGGAGAGAGTTTTTGCTCTATTTCTTCCTAAATAATGACACAATCACTCTTCCAGCACTTTACCCTCACTACAAATGACCAAACACACCTACCTGACACAATATTGAAGAAAAAAATTTTTCATCCCTACCTGGCCAAAATTGAAGAAAACTGCCATATCCGGACCTTACGAAAATCTCTCAAAATCACCCAAAAATGACCCGTCCCCAATTTTTCCAAAAAGTGATGAAAATTAATTTACCACACCTGACATTCATAAAAAATGTGGAAACGCGCCCGGGTCACTTCATTAAAGCCCCCAATTTCAGCTTTAAAGATTGCCAGAAAGCACACCTGAGAACAGGATTTGGAGAGAGGGGGGGGTGGAGAGAGTTTTTGCTCTATTTCTTCCTAAATAATGACACAATCACTCTTCCAGCACTTTACCCTCACTACAAATGACCAAACACACCTACCTGACACAATATTGAAGAAAAAAATTTTTCATCCCTACCTGGCCAAAATTGAAGAAAACTGCCATATCTGGACCTTACGAAAATCTCTCAAAATCACCCAAAAATGACCCGTCACCAATTTTTCCAAAAAGTGATGAAAATTAATTTACCACACCTGACATTCATAAAAAATGTGGAAACGCGCCCGGGTCACTTCATTAAAGCCCCCAATTTCAGCTTTAAAGATTGCCAGAAAGCACACCTGAGAACAGGATTTGGAGAGAGGGGGGGTGGAGAGAGTTTTTGCTCTATTTCTTCCTAAATAATGACACAATCACTCTTCCAGCACTTTACCCTCACTACAAATGACCAAACACACCTACCTGACACAATATTGAAGAAAAAAATTTTTCATCCCTACCTGGCCAAAATTGAAGAAAACTGCCATATCCGGACCTTACGAAAATCTCTCAAAATCACCCAAAAATGACCCGTCCCCAATTTTTCCAAAAAGTGATGAAAATTAATTTACCACACCTGACATTCATAAAAAATGTGGAAACGCGCCCGGGTCACTTCATTAAAGCCCCCAATTTCAGCTTTAAAGATTGCCAGAAAGCACACCTGAGAACAGGATTTGGAGAGAGGGGGGGGGGTGGAGAGAGTTTTTGCTCTATTTCTTCCTAAATAATGACACAATCACTCTTCCAGCACTTTACCCTCACTACAAATGACCAAACACACCTACCTGACACAATATTGAAGAAAAAATTTTTTCATCCCTACCTGGCCAAAATTGAAGAAAACTGCCATATCCGTCCCTTACGAAAATCTCTCAAAATCACCCAAAAATGACCCGTCACCAATTTTTCCAAAAAGTGATGAAAATTAATTTACCACACCTGACATTCATAAAAAATGTGGAAACGCGCCCGGGTCACTTCATTAAAGCCCCCAATTTCAGCTTTAAAGATTGCCAGAAAGCACACCTGAGAACAGGATTTGGAGAGAGGGGGGGTGGAGAGAGTTTTTACTCTATTTCTTCCTAAATAATGACACAATCACTCTTCCAGCACTTTACCCTCACTACAAATGACCAAACACACCTACCTGACACAATATTGAAGAAAAAAATTTTTCATCCCTACCTGGCCAAAATTGAAGAAAACTGCCATATCCGGACCTTACGAAAATCTCTCAAAATCACCCAAAAATGACCCGTCACCAATTTTTCCAAAAAGTGATGAAAATTAATTTACCACACCTGACATTCATAAAAAATGTGGAAATGCGCCCGGGTCACTTCATTAAAGCCCCCAATTTCAGCTTTAAAGATTGCCAGAAAGCACACCTGAGAACAGGATTTGGAGAGAGTGGGGGTGGAGAGAGTTTTTGCTCTATTTCTTCCTAAATAATGACACAATCACTCTTCCAGCACTTTACCCTCACTACAAATGACCAAACACACCTACCTGACACAATATTGAAGAAAAAAATTTTTCATCCCTACCTGGCCAAAATTGAAGAAAACTGCCATATCCGGACCTTACGAAAATCTCTCAAAATCACCCAAAAATGACCCGTCACCAATTTTTCCAAAAAGTGATGAAAATTAATTTACCACACCTGACATTCATAAAAAATGTGGAAACGCGCCCGGGTCACTTCATTAAAGCCCCCAATTTCAGCTTTAAAGATTGCCAGAAAGCACACCTGAGAACAGGATTTGGAGAGAGGGGGGGTGGAGAGAGTTTTTGCTCTATTTCTTCCTAAATAATGACACAATCACTCTTCCAGCACTTTACCCTCACTACAAATGACCAAACACACCTACCTGACACAATATTGAAGAAAAAAATTTTTCATCCCTACCTGGCCAAAATTGAAGAAAACTGCCATATCCGGACCTTACGAAAATCTCTCAAAATCACCCAAAAATGACCCGTCACCAATTTTTCCAAAAAGTGATGAAAATTAATTTACCACACCTGACATTCATAAAAAATGTGGAAATGCGCCCGGGTCACTTCATTAAAGCCCCCAATTTCAGCTTTAAAGATTGCCAGAAAGCACACCTGAGAACAGGATTTGGAGAGAGGGGGGGTGAAGAGAGTTTTTGCTCTATTTCTTCCTAAATAATGACACAATCACTCTTCCAGCACTTTACCCTCACTACAAATGACCAAACACACCTACCTGACACAATATTGAAGAAAAAAATTTTTCATCCCTACCTGGCCAAAATTGAAGAAAACTGCCATATCCGGACCTTACGAAAATCTCTCAAAATCACCCAAAAATGACCCGTCACCAATTTTTCCCAAAAGTGATGAAAATTAATTTACCACACCTGACATTCATAAAAAATGTGGAAACGCGCCCGGGTCACTTCATTAAAGCCCCCAATTTCAGCTTTAAAGATTGCCAGAAAGCACACCTGAGAACAGGATTTGGAGAGAGGGGGGGTGGAGAGAGTTTTTGCTCTATTTCTTCCTAAATAATGACACAATCACTCTTCCAGCACTTTACCCTCACTACAAATGACCAAACACACCTACCTGACAAAATATTGAAGAAAAAAATTTTTCATCCCTACCTGGCCAAAATTGAAGAAAACTGCCATATCCGGACCTTACGAAAATCTCTCAAAATCACCCAAAAATGACCCGTCACCAATTTTTCCAAAAAGTGATGAAAATTAATTTACCACACCTGACATTCATAAAAAATGTGGAAACGCGCCCGGGTCACTTCATTAAAGCCCCCAATTTCAGCTTTAAAGATTGCCAGAAAGCACACCTGAGAACAGGATTTGGAGAGAGGGGGGGTAGAGAGAGTTTTTGCTCTATTTCTTCCTAAATAATGACACAATCACTCTTCCAGCACTTTACCCTCACTACAAATGACCAAACACACCTACCTGACACAATATTGAAGAAAAAAATTTTTCATCCCTACCTGGCCAAAATTGAAGAAAACTGCCATATCCGGACCTTACGAAAATCTCTCAAAATCACCCAAAAATGACCCGTCACCAATTTTTCCAAAAAGTGATGAAAATTAATTTACCACACCTGACATTCATAAAAAATGTGGAAACGCGCCCGGGTCACTTCATTAAAGCCCCCAATTTCAGCTTTAAAGATTGCCAGAAAGCACACCTGAGAACAGGATTTGGAGAGAGGGGGGGGGGTGGAGAGAGTTTTTGCTCTATTTCTTCCTAAATAATGACACAATCACTCTTCCAGCACTTTACCCTCACTACAAATGACCAAACACACCTACCTGACACAATATTGAAGAAAAAAATTTTTCATCCCTACCTGGCCAAAATTGAAGAAAACTGCCATATCCGGACCTTACGAAAATCTCTCAAAATCACCCAAAAATGACCCGTCACCAATTTTTCCAAAAAGTGATGAAAATTAATTTACCACACCTGACATTCATAAAAAATGTGGAAACGCGCCCGGGTCACTTCATTAAAGCCCCCAATTTCAGCTTTAAAGATTGCCAGAAAGCACACCTGAGAACAGGATTTGGAGAGAGGGGGGGTAGAGAGAGTTTTTGCTCTATTTCTTCCTAAATAATGACACAATCACTCTTCCAGCACTTTACCCTCACTACAAATGACCAAACACACCTACCTGACACAATATTGAAGAAAAAAATTTTTCATCCCTACCTGGCCAAAATTGAAGAAAACTGCCATATCCGGACCTTACGAAAATCTCTCAAAATCACCCAAAAATGACCCGTCACCAATTTTTCCAAAAAGTGATGAAAATTAATTTACCACACCTGACATTCATAAAAAATGTGGAAACGCGCCCGGGTCACTTCATTAAAGCCCCCAATTTCAGCTTTAAAGATTGCCAGAAAGCACACCTGAGAACAGGATTTGGAGAGAGGGGGGGTGGAGAGAGTTTTTGCTCTATTTCTTCCTAAATAATGACACAATCACTCTTCCAGCACTTTACCCTCACTACAAATGACCAAACACACCTACCTGACAAAATATTGAAGAAAAAAATTTTTCATCCCTACCTGGCCAAAATTGAAGAAAACTGCCATATCCGGACCTTACGAAAATCTCTCAAAATCACCCAAAAATGACCCGTCACCAATTTTTCCAAAAAGTGATGAAAATTAATTTACCACACCTGACATTCATAAAAAATGTGGAAACGCGCCCGGGTCACTTCATTAAAGCCCCCAATTTCAGCTTTAAAGATTGCCAGAAAGCACACCTGAGAACAGGATTTGGAGAGAGGGGGGGTAGAGAGAGTTTTTGCTCTATTTCTTCCTAAATAATGACACAATCACTCTTCCAGCACTTTACCCTCACTACAAATGACCAAACACACCTACCTGACACAATATTGAAGAAAAAAATTTTTCATCCCTACCTGGCCAAAATTGAAGAAAACTGCCATATCCGGACCTTACGAAAATCTCTCAAAATCACCCAAAAATGACCCGTCACCAATTTTTCCAAAAAGTGATGAAAATTAATTTACCACACCTGACATTCATAAAAAATGTGGAAACGCGCCCGGGTCACTTCATTAAAGCCCCCAATTTCAGCTTTAAAGATTGCCAGAAAGCACACCTGAGAACAGGATTTGGAGAGAGGGGGGGGTGGAGAGAGTTTTTGCTCTATTTCTTCCTAAATAATGACACAATCACTCTTCCAGCACTTTACCCTCACTACAAATGACCAAACACACCTACCTGACACAATATTGAAGAAAAAAATTTTTCATCCCTACCTGGCCAAAATTGAAGAAAACTGCCATATCCGGACCTTACGAAAATCTCTCAAAATCACCCAAAAATGACCCGTCACCAATTTTTCCAAAAAGTGATGAAAATTAATTTACCACACCTGACATTCATAAAAAATGTGGAAACGCGCCCGGGTCACTTCATTAAAGCCCCCAATTTCAGCTTTAAAGATTGCCAGAAAGCACACCTGAGAACAGGATTTGGAGAGAGGGGGGGTAGAGAGAGTTTTTGCTCTATTTCTTCCTAAATAATGACACAATCACTCTTCCAGCACTTTACCCTCACTACAAATGACCAAACACACCTACCTGACACAATATTGAAGAAAAAAATTTTTCATCCCTACCTGGCCAAAATTGAAGAAAACTGCCATATCCGGACCTTACGAAAATCTCTCAAAATCACCCAAAAATGACCCGTCACCAATTTTTCCAAAAAGTGATGAAAATTAATTTACCACACCTGACATTCATAAAAAATGTGGAAACGCGCCCGGGTCACTTCATTAAAGCCCCCAATTTCAGCTTTAAAGATTGCCAGAAAGCACACCTGAGAACAGGATTTGGAGAGAGGGGGGGTGGAGAGAGTTTTTGCTCTATTTCTTCCTAAATAATGACACAATCACTCTTCCAGCACTTTACCCTCACTACAAATGACCAAACACACCTACCTGACACAATATTGAAGAAAAAAATTTTTCATCCCTACCTGGCCAAAATTGAAGAAAACTGCCATATTCGAACCTTACGAAAATCTCTCAAAATCACCCAAAAATGACCCGTCACCAATTTTTCCAAAAAGTGATGAAAATTAATTTACCACACCTGACATTCATAAAAAATGTGGAAACGCGCCCGGGTCACTTCATTAAAGCCCCCAATTTCAGCTTTAAAGATTGCCAGAAAGCACACCTGAGAACAGGATTTGGAGAGAGGGGGGGTGGAGAGAGTTTTTACTCTATTTCTTCCTAAATAATGACACAATCACTCTTCCAGCACTTTACCCTCACTACAAATGACCAAACACACCTACCTGACACAATATTGAAGAAAAAAAATTTTCATCCCTACCTGGCCAAAATTGAAGAAAACTGCCATATCCGGACCTTACGAAAATCTCTCAAAATCACCCAAAAATGACCCGTCACCAATTTTTCCAAAAAGTGATGAAAATTAATTTACCACACCTGACATTCATAAAAAATGTGGAAACGCGCCCGGGTCACTTCATTAAAGCCCCCAATTTCAGCTTTAAAGATTGCCAGAAAGCACACCTGAGAACAGGATTTGGAGAGAGGGGGGGGTGGAGAGAGTTTTTGCTCTATTTCTTCCTAAATAATGACACAATCACTCTTCCAGCACTTTACCCTCACTACAAATGACCAAACACACCTACCTGACACAATATTGAAGAAAAAAATTTTTCATCCCTACCTGGCCAAAATTGAAGAAAACTGCCATATCCGGACCTTACGAAAATCTCTCAAAATCACCCAAAAATGACCCGTCACCAATTTTTACAAAAAGTGATGAAAATTAATTTACCACACCTGACATTCATAAAAAATGTGGAAACGCGCCCGGGTCACTTCATTAAAGCCCCCAATTTCAGCTTTAAAGATTGCCAGAAAGCACACCTGAGAACAGGATTTGGAGAGAGGGGGGGTGGAGGGAGTTTTTGCTCTATTTCTTCCTAAATAATGACACAATCACTCTTCCAGCACTTTACCCTCACTACAAATGACCAAACACACCTACCTGACACAATATTGAAGAAAAAAATTTTTCATCCCTACCTGGCCAAAATTGAAGAAAACTGCCATATCCGGACCTTACGAAAATCTCTCAAAATCACCCAAAAATGACCCGTCACCAATTTTTCCAAAAAGTGATGAAAATTAATTTACCACACCTGACATTCATAAAAAATGTGGAAACGCGCCCAGGTCACTTCATTAAAGCCCCCAATTTCAGCTTTAAAGATTGCCAGAAAGCACACCTGAGAACAGGATTTAGAGAGAGGGGGGGTGGAGAGAGTTTTTGCTCTATTTCTTCCTAAATAATGACACAATCACTCTTCCAGCACTTTACCCTCACTACAAATGACCAAACACACCTACCTGACACAATATTGAAGAAAAAAATTTTTCATCCCTACCTGGCCAAAATTGAAGAAAACTGCCATATCCGGACCTTACGAAAATCTCTCAAAATCACCCAAAAATGACCCGTCACCAATTTTTCCAAAAAGTGATGAAAATTAATTTACCACACCTGACATTCATAAAAAATGTGGAAACGCGCCCGGGTCACTTCATTAAAGCCCCCAATTTCAGCTTTAAAGATTGCCAGAAAGCACACCTGAGAACAGGATTTGGAGAGAGGGGGGGGTGGAGAGAGTTTTTGCTCTATTTCTTCCTAAATAATGACACAATCACTCTTCCAGCACTTTACCCTCACTACAAATGACCAAACACACCTACCTGACACAATATTGAAGAAAAAAATTTTTCATCCCTACCTGGCCAAAATTGAAGAAAACTGCCATATCCGGACCTTACGAAAATCTCTCAAAATCACCCAAAAATGACCCGTCACCAATTTTTCCAAAAAGTGATGAAAATTAATTTACCACACCTGACATTCATAAAAAATGTGGAAACGCGCCCGGGTCACTTCATTAAAGCCCCCAATTTCAGCTTTAAAGATTGCCAGAAAGCACACCTGAGAACAGGATTTGGAGAGAGGGGGGGTAGAGAGAGTTTTTGCTCTATTTCTTCCTAAATAATGACACAATCACTCTTCCAGCACTTTACCCTCACTACAAATGACCAAACACACCTACCTGACACAATATTGAAGAAAAAAATTTTTCATCCCTACCTGGCCAAAATTGAAGAAAACTGCCATATCCGGACCTTACGAAAATCTCTCAAAATCACCCAAAAATGACCCGTCACCAATTTTTCCAAAAAGTGATGAAAATTAATTTACCACACCTGACATTCATAAAAAATGTGGAAACGCGCCCGGGTCACTTCATTAAAGCCCCCAATTTCAGCTTTAAAGATTGCCAGAAAGCACACCTGAGAACAGGATTTGGAGAGAGGGGGGGTGGAGAGAGTTTTTGCTCTATTTCTTCCTAAATAATGACACAATCACTCTTCCAGCACTTTACCCTCACTACAAATGACCAAACACACCTACCTGACACAATATTGAAGAAAAAAATTTTTCATCCCTACCTGGCCAAAATTGAAGAAAACTGCCATATCCGGACCTTACGAAAATCTCTCAAAATCACCCAAAAATGACCCGTCACCAATTTTTCCAAAAAGTGATGAAAATTAATTTACCACACCTGACATTCATAAAAAATGTGGAAACGCGCCCGGGTCACTTCATTAAAGCCCCCAATTTCAGCTTTAAAGATTGCCAGAAAGCACACCTGAGAACAGGATTTGGAGAGAGGGGGGGTGGAGAGAGTTTTTGCTCTATTTCTTCCTAAATAATGACACAATCACTCTTCCAGCACTTTACCCTCACTACAAATGACCAAACACACCTACCTGACACAATATTGAAGAAAAAAATTTTTCATCCCTACCTGGCCAAAATTGAAGAAAACTGCCATATTCGGACCTTACGAAAATCTCTCAAAATCACCCAAAAATGACCCGTCACCAATTTTTCCAAAAAGTGATGAAAATTAATTTACCACACCTGACATTCATAAAAAATGTGGAAACGCGCCCGGGTCACTTCATTAAAGCCCCCAATTTCAGCTTTAAAGATTGCCAGAAAGCACACCTGAGAACAGGATTTGGAGAGAGGGGGGGTGGAGAGAGTTTTTGCTCTATTTCTTCCTAAATAATGACACAATCACTCTTCCAGCACTTTACCCTCACTACAAATGACCAAACACACCAACCTGACACAATATTGAAGAAAAAAATTTTTCATCCCTACCTGGCCAAAATTGAAGAAAACTGCCATATCCGGACCTTACGAAAATCTCTCAAAATCACCCAAAAATGACCCGTCACCAATTTTTCCAAAAAGTGATGAAAATTAATTTACCACACCTGACATTCATAAAAAATGTGGAAACGCGCCCGGGTCACTTCATTAAAGCCCCCAATTTCAGCTTTAAAGATTGCCAGAAAGCACACCTGAGAACAGGAATTGGAGAGAGGGGGGGGGGTGGAGAGAGTTTTTGCTCTATTTCTTCCTAAATAATGACACAATCACTCTTCCAGCACTTTACCCTCACTACAAATAACCAAACACACCTACCTGACACAATATTGAAGAAAAAAATTTTTCATCCCTACCTGGCCAAAATTGAAGAAAACTGCCATATCCGGACCTTACGAAAATCTCTCAAAATCACCCAAAAATGACCCGTCACCAATTTTTCCAAAAAGTGATGAAAATTAATTTACCACACCTGACATTCATAAAAAATGTGGAAACGCGCCCGGGTCACTTCATTAAAGCCCCCAATTTCAGCTTTAAAGATTGCCAGAAAGCACACCTGAGAACAGGATTTGGAGAGAGGGGGGGTGGAGAGAGTTTTTGCTCTATTTCTTCCTAAATAATGACACAATCACTCTTCCAGCACTTTACCCTCACTACAAATGACCAAACACACCTACCTGACACAATATTGAAGAAAAAAATTTTTCATCCCTACCTGGCCAAAATTGAAGAAAACTGCCATATCCGGACCTTACGAAAATCTCTCAAAATCACCCAAAAATGACCCGTCACCAATTTTTACAAAAAGTGATGAAAATTAATTTACCACACCTGACATTCATAAAAAATGTGGAAACGCGCCCGGGTCACTTCATTAAAGCCCCCAATTTCAGCTTTAAAGATTGCCAGAAAGCACACCTGAGAACAGGATTTGGAGAGAGGGGGGGTGGAGGGAGTTTTTGCTCTATTTCTTCCTAAATAATGACACAATCACTCTTCCAGCACTTTACCCTCACTACAAATGACCAAACACACCTACCTGACACAATATTGAAGAAAAAAATTTTTCATCCCTACCTGGCCAAAATTGAAGAAAACTGCCATATCCGGACCTTACGAAAATCTCTCAAAATCACCCAAAAATGACCCGTCACCAATTTTTCCAAAAAGTGATGAAAATTAATTTACCACACCTGACATTCATAAAAAATGTGGAAACGCGCCCAGGTCACTTCATTAAAGCCCCCAATTTCAGCTTTAAAGATTGCCAGAAAGCACACCTGAGAACAGGATTTAGAGAGAGGGGGGGTGGAGAGAGTTTTTGCTCTATTTCTTCCTAAATAATGACACAATCACTCTTCCAGCACTTTACCCTCACTACAAATGACCAAACACACCTACCTGACACAATATTGAAGAAAAAAATTTTTCATCCCTACCTGGCCAAAATTGAAGAAAACTGCCATATCCGGACCTTACGAAAATCTCTCAAAATCACCCAAAAATGACCCGTCACCAATTTTTCCAAAAAGTGATGAAAATTAATTTACCACACCTGACATTCATAAAAAATGTGGAAACGCGCCCGGGTCACTTCATTAAAGCCCCCAATTTCAGCTTTAAAGATTGCCAGAAAGCACACCTGAGAACAGGATTTGGAGAGAGGGGGGGGGGGTGGAGAGAGTTTTTGCTCTATTTCTTCCTAAATAATGACACAATCACTCTTCCAGCACTTTACCCTCACTACAAATGACCAAACACACCTACCTGACACAATATTGAAGAAAAAAATTTTTCATCCCTACCTGGCCAAAATTGAAGAAAACTGCCATATCCGGACCTTACGAAAATCTCTCAAAATCACCCAAAAATGACCCGTCACCAATTTTTCCAAAAAGTGATGAAAATTAATTTACCACACCTGACATTCATAAAAAATGTGGAAACGCGCCCGGGTCACTTCATTAAAGCCCCCAATTTCAGCTTTAAAGATTGCCAGAAAGCACACCTGAGAACAGGATTTGGAGAGAGGGGGGGTGGAGGGAGTTTTTGCTCTATTTCTTCCTAAATAATGACACAATCACTCTTCCAGCACTTTACCCTCACTACAAATGACCAAACACACCTACCTGACACAATATTGAAGAAAAAAATTTTTCATCCCTACCTGGCCAAAATTGAAGAAAACTGCCATATCCGGACCTTACGAAAATCTCTCAAAATCACCCAAAAATGACCCGTCACCAATTTTTCCAAAAAGTGATGAAAATTAATTTACCACACCTGACATTCATTAAAAATGTGGAAACGCGCCCAGGTCACTTCATTAAAGCCCCCAATTTCAGCTTTAAAGATTGCCAGAAAGCACACCTGAGAACAGGATTTAGAGAGAGGGGGGGTGGAGAGAGTTTTTGCTCTATTTCTTCCTAAATAATGACACAATCACTCTTCCAGCACTTTACCCTCACTACAAATGACCAAACACACCTACCTGACACAATATTGAAGAAAAAAATTTTTCATCCCTACCTGGCCAAAATTGAAGAAAACTGCCATATCCGGACCTTACGAAAATCTCTCAAAATCACCCAAAAATGACCCGTCACCAATTTTTCCAAAAAGTGATGAAAATTAATTTACCACACCTGACATTCATAAAAAATGTGGAAACGCGCCCGGGTCACTTCATTAAAGCCCCCAATTTCAGCTTTAAAGATTGCCAGAAAGCACACCTGAGAACAGGATTTGGAGAGAGGGGGGGGGTGGAGAGAGTTTTTGCTCTATTTCTTCCTAAATAATGACACAATCACTCTTCCAGCACTTTACCCTCACTACAAATGACCAAACACACCTACCTGACACAATATTGAAGAAAAAAATTTTTCATCCCTACCTGGCCAAAATTGAAGAAAACTGCCATATCCGGACCTTACGAAAATCTCTCAAAATCACCCAAAAATGACCCGTCACCAATTTTTCCAAAAAGTGATGAAAATTAATTTACCACACCTGACATTCATAAAAAATGTGGAAACGCGCCCGGGTCACTTCATTAAAGCCCCCAATTTCAGCTTTAAAGATTGCCAGAAAGCACACCTGAGAACAGGATTTGGAGAGAGGGGGGGTGGAGAGAGTTTTTGCTCTATTTCTTCCTAAATAATGACACAATCACTCTTCCAGCACTTTACCCTCACTACAAATGACCAAACACACCTACCTGACACAATATTGAAGAAAAAAATTTTTCATCCCTACCTGGCCAAAATTGAAGAAAACTGCCATATCCGGACCTTACGAAAATCTCTCAAAATCACCCAAAAATGACCCGTCACCAATTTTTCCAAAAAGTGATGAAAATTAATTTACCACACCTGACATTCATAAAAAATGTGGAAACGCGCCCGGGTCACTTCATTAAAGCCCCCAATTTCAGCTTTAAAGATTGCCAGAAAGCACACCTGAGAACAGGATTTGGAGAGAGGGGGGGTGGAGAGAGTTTTTGCTCTATTTCTTCCTAAATAATGACACAATCACTCTTCCAGCACTTTACCCTCACTACAAATGACCAAACACACCTACCTGACACAATATTGAAGAAAAAAATTTTTCATCCCTACCTGGCCAAAATTGAAGAAAACTGCCATATCCGGACCTTACGAAAATCTCTCAAAATCACCCAAAAATGACCCGTCACCAATTTTTCCAAAAAGTGATGAAAATTAATTTACCACACCTGACATTCATAAAAAATGTGGAAACGCGCCCGGGTCACTTCATTAAAGCCCCCAATTTCAGCTTTAAAGATTGCCAGAAAGCACACCTGAGAACAGGATTTGGAGAGAGGGGGGGTGGAGAGAGTTTTTGCTCTATTTCTTCCTAAATAATGACACAATCACTCTTCCAGCACTTTACCCTCACTACAAATGACCAAACACACCTACCTGACACAATATTGAAGAAAAAAATTTTTCATCCCTACCTCGCCAAAATTGAAGAAAACTGCCATATCCGGACCTTACGAAAATCTCTCAAAATCACCCAAAAATGACCCGTCACCAATTTTTCCAAAAAGTGATGAAAATTAATTTACCACACCTGACATTCATAAAAAATGTGGAAACGCGCCCGGGTCACTTCATTAAAGCCCCCAATTTCAGCTTTAAAGATTGCCAGAAAGCACACCTCAGAACAGGAATTGGAGAGAGGGGGGGGGGTGGAGAGAGTTTTTGCTCTATTTCTTCCTAAATAATGACACAATCACTCTTCCAGCACTTTACCCTCACTACAAATGACCAAACACACCTACCTGACACAATATTGAAGAAAAAAATTTTTCATCCCTACCTGGCCAAAATTGAAGAAAACTGCCATATCCGGACCTTACGAAAATCTCTCAAAATCACCCAAAAATGACCCGTCACCAATTTTTCCAAAAAGTGATGAAAATTAATTTACCACACCTGACATTCATAAAAAATGTGGAAACGCGCCCGGGTCACTTCATTAAAGCCCCCAATTTCAGCTTTAAAGATTGCCAGAAAGCACACCTGAGAACAGGATTTGGAGAGAGGGGGGGTGGAGAGAGTTTTTGCTCTATTTCTTCCTAAATAATGACACAATCACTCTTCCAGCACTTTACCCTCACTACAAATGACCAAACACACCTACCTGACACAATATTGAAGAAAAAAATTTTTCATCCCTACCTGGCCAAAATTGAAGAAAACTGCCATATCCGGACCTTACGAAAATCTCTCAAAATCACCCAAAAATGACCCGTCACCAATTTTTACAAAAAGTGATGAAAATTAATTTACCACACCTGACATTCATAAAAAATGTGGAAACGCGCCCGGGTCACTTCATTAAAGCCCCCAATTTCAGCTTTAAAGATTGCCAGAAAGCACACCTGAGAACATGATTTGGAGAGAGGGGGGGTGGAGAGAGTTTTTGCTCTATTTCTTCCTAAATAATGACACAATCACTCTTCCAGCACTTTACCCTCACTACAAATGACCAAACACACCTACCTGACACAATATTGAAGAAAAAAATTTTTCATCCCTACCTGGCCAAAATTGAAGAAAACTGCCATATCCGGACCTTACGAAAATCTCTCAAAATCACCCAAAAATGACCCGTCACCAATTTTTCCAAAAAGTGATGAAAATTAATTTACCACACCTGACATTCATAAAAAATGTGGAAACGCGCCCAGGTCACTTCATTAAAGCCCCCAATTTCAGCTTTAAAGATTGCCAGAAAGCACACCTGAGAACAGGATTTAGAGAGAGGGGGGGTGGAGAGAGTTTTTGCTCTATTTCTTCCTAAATAATGACACAATCACTCTTCCAGCACTTTACCCTCACTACAAATGACCAAACACACCTACCTGACACAATATTGAAGAAAAAAATTTTTCATCCCTACCTGGCCAAAATTGAAGAAAACTGCCATATCCGGACCTTACGAAAATCTCTCAAAATCACCCAAAAATGACCCGTCACCAATTTTTCCAAAAAGTGATGAAAATTAATTTACCACACCTGACATTCATAAAAAATGTGGAAACGCGCCCGGGTCACTTCATTAAAGCCCCCAATTTCAGCTTTAAAGATTGCCAGAAAGCACACCTGAGAACAGGATTTGGAGAGAGGGGGGGTGGAGAGAGTTTTTGCTCTATTTCTTCCTAAATAATGACACAATCACTCTTCCAGCACTTTACCCTCACTACAAATGACCAAACACACCTACCTGACACAATATTGAAGAAAAAAATTTTTCATCCCTACCTGGCCAAAATTGAAGAAAACTGCCATATCCGGACCTTACGAAAATCTCTCAAAATCACCCAAAAATGACCCGTCACCAATTTTTCCAAAAAGTGATGAAAATTAATTTACCACACCTGACATTCATAAAAAATGTGGAAACGCGCCCGGGTCACTTCATTAAAGCCCCCAATTTCAGCTTTAAAGATTGCCAGAAAGCACACCTGAGAACAGGATTTGGAGAGAGGGGGGGTGGAGAGAGTTTTTGCTCTATTTCTTCCTAAATAATGACACAATCACTCTTCCAGCACTTTACCCTCACTACAAATGACCAAACACACCTACCTGACACAATATTGAAGAAAAAAATTTTTCATCCCTACCTGGCCAAAATTGAAGAAAACTGCCATATCCGGACCTTACGAAAATCTCTCAAAATCACCCAAAAATGACCCGTCACCAATTTTTCCAAAAAGTGATGAAAATTAATTTACCACACCTGACATTCATAAAAAATGTGGAAACGCGCCCGGGTCACTTCATTAAAGCCCCCAATTTCAGCTTTAAAGATTGCCAGAAAGCACACCTGAGAACAGGATTTTGGAGAGAGGGGGGGTGGAGAGAGTTTTTGCTCTATTTCTTCCTAAATAATGACACAATCACTCTTCCAGCACTTTACCCTCACTACAAATGACCAAACACACCTACCTGACACAATATTGAAGAAAAAAATTTTTCATCCCTACCTGGCCAAAATTGAAGAAAACTGCCATATCCGGACCTTACGAAAATCTCTCAAAATCACCCAAAAATGACCCGTCACCAATTTTTCCAAAAAGTGATGAAAATTAATTTACCACACCTGACATTCATAAAAAATGTGGAAACGCGCCCGGGTCACTTCATGAAAGCCCCCAATTTCAGCTTTAAAGATTGCCAGAAAGCACACCTGAGAACAGGATTTGGAGAGAGGGGGGGTGGAGAGAGTTTTTGCTCTATTTCTTCCTAAATAATGACACAATCACTCTTCCAGCACTTTACCATCACTACAAATGACCAAACACACCTACCTGACACAATATTGAAGAAAAAAATTTTTCATCCCTACCTGGCCAAAATTGAAGAAAACTGCCATATCCGGACCTTACGAAAATCTCTCAAAATCACCCAAAAATGACCCGTCACCAATTTTTCCAAAAAGTGATGAAAATTAATTTACCACAACTGACATTCATAAAAAATGTGGAAACGCGCCCGGGTCACTTCATTAAAGCCCCCAATTTCAGCTTTAAAGATTGCCAGAAAGCACACCTGAGAACAGGATTTGGAGAGAGGGGGGGTGGAGAGAGTTTTTGCTCTATTTCTTCCTAAATAATGACACAATCACTCTTCCAGCACTTTACCCTCACTACAAATGACCAAACACACCTACCTGACACAATATTGAAGAAAAAAATTTTTCATCCCTACCTGGCCAAAATTGAAGAAAACTGCCATATCCGGACCTTACGAAAATCTCTCAAAATCACCCAAAAATGACCCGTCACCAATTTTTCCAAAAAGTGATGAAAATTAATTTACCACAACTGACATTCATAAAAAATGTGGAAACGCGCCCGGGTCACTTCATTAAAGCCCCCAATTTCAGCTTTAAAGATTGCCAGAAAGCACACCTGAGAACAGGATTTGGAGAGAGGGGGGGTGGAGAGAGTTTTTGCTCTATTTCTTCCTAAATAATGACACAATCACTCTTCCAGCACTTTACCCTCACTACAAATGACCAAACACACCTACCTGACACAATATTGAAGAAAAAAATTTTTCATCCCTACCTGGCCAAAATTGAAGAAAACTGCCATATCCGGACCTTACGAAAATCTCTCAAAATCACCCAAAAATGACCCGTCACCAATTTTTCCAAAAAGTGATGAAAATTAATTTACCACACCTGACATTCATAAAAAATGTGGAAACGCGCCCGGGTCACTTCATTAAAGCCCCCAATTTCAGCTTTAAAGATTGCCAGAAAGCACACCTGAGAACAGGATTTGGAGAGAGGGGGGGTGGAGAGAGTTTTTGCTCTATTTCTTCCTAAATAATGACACAATCACTCTTCCAGCACTTTACCCTCACTACAAATGACCAAACACACCTACCTGACACAATATCGAAGAAAAAAATTTTTCATCCCTACCTGGCCAAAATTGAAGAAAACTGCCATATCCGGACCTTACGAAAATCTCTCAAAATCACCCAAAAATGACCCGTCACCAATTTTTCCAAAAAGTGATGAAAATTAATTTACCACACCTGACATTCATAAAAAATGTGGAAACGCGCCCGGGTCACTTCATTAAAGCCCCCAATTTCAGCTTTAAAGATTGCCAGAAAGCACACCTGAGAACAGGATTTGGAGAGAGGGGGGGTGGAGAGAGTTTTTGCTCTATTTCTTCCTAAATAATGACACAATCACTCTTCCAGCACTTTACCCTCACTACAAATGACCAAACACACCTACCTGACACAATATTGAAGAAAAAAATTTTTCATCCCTACCTGGCCAAAATTGAAGAAAACTGCCATATCCGGACCTTACGAAAATCTCTCAAAATCACCAAAAAATGACCCGTCACCAATTTTTCCAAAAAGTGATGAAAATTAATTTACCACACCTGACATTCATAAAAAATGTGGAAACGCGCCCGGGTCACTTCATTAAAGCCCCCAATTTCAGCTTTAAAGATTGCCAGAAAGCACACCTGAGAACAGGATTTGGAGAGAGGGGGGGTGGAGAGAGTTTTTGCTCTATTTCTTCCTAAATAATGACACAATCACTCTTCCAGCACTTTACCCTCACTACAAATGACCAAACACACCTACCTGACACAATATTGAAGAAAAAAATTTTTCATCCCTACCTGGCCAAAATTGAAGAAAACTGCCATATCCGGACCTTACGAAAATCTCTCAAAATCACCCAAAAATGACCCGTCACCAATTTTTCCAAAAAGTGATGAAAATTAATTTACCACAACTGACATTCATAAAAAATGTGGAAACGCGCCCGGGTCACTTCATTAAAGCCCCCAATTTCAGCTTTAAAGATTGCCAGAAAGCACACCTGAGAACAGGATTTGGAGAGAGGGGGGGTGGAGAGAGTTTTTGCTCTATTTCTTCCTAAATAATGACACAATCACTCTTCCAGCACTTTACCCTCACTACAAATGACCAAACACACCTACCTGACACAATATTGAAGAAAAAAATTTTTCATCCCTACCTGGCCAAAATTGAAGAAAACTGCCATATCCAGACCTTACGAAAATCTCTCAAAATCACCCAAAAATGACCCGTCACCAATTTTTCCAAAAAGTGATGAAAATTAATTTACCACACCTGACATTCATAAAAAATGTGGAAACGCGCCCGGGTCACTTCATTAAAGCCCCCAATTTCAGCTTTAAAGATTGCCAGAAAGCACACCTGAGAACAGGAATTGGAGAGAGGGGGGGGTGGAGAGAGTTTTTGCTCTATTTCTTCCTAAATAATGACACAATCACTCTTCCAGCACTTTACCCTCACTACAAATGACCAAACACACCTACCTGACACAATATTGAAGAAAAAATTTTTCATCCCTACCTGGCCAAAATTGAAGAAAACTGCCATATCCGGACCTTACGAAAATCTCTCAAAATCACCCAAAAATGACCCGTCACCAATTTTTCCAAAAAGTGATGAAAATTAATTTACCACACCTGACATTCATAAAAAATGTGGAAACGGGCCCGGGTCACTTCATTAAAGCCCCCAATTTCAGCTTTAAAGATTGCCAGAAAGCACACCTGAGAACAGGATTTGGAGAGAGGGGGGGTGGAGAGAGTTTTTGCTCTATTTCTTCCTAAATAATGACACAATCACTCTTCCAGCACTTTACCCTCACTACAAATGACCAAACACACCTACCTGACACAATATTGAAGAAAAAAATTTTTCATCCCTACCTGGCCAAAATTGAAGAAAACTGCCATATCCGGACCTTACGAAAATCTCTCAAAATCACCCAAAAATGACCCGTCACCAATTTTTCCAAAAAGTGATGAAAATTAATTTACCACACCTGACATTCATAAAAAATGTGGAAACGCGCCCGGGTCACTTCATTAAAGCCCCCAATTTCAGCTTTAAAGATTGCCAGAAAGCACACCTGAGAACAGGATTTGGAGAGAGGGGGGGTGGAGAGAGTTTTTGCTCTATTTCTTCCTAAATAATGACACAATCACTCTTCCAGCACTTTACCCTCACTACAAATGACCAAACACACCTACCTGACACAATATTGAAGAAAAAAATTTTTCATCCCTACCTGGCCAAAATTGAAGAAAACTGCCATATCCGGACCTTACGAAAATCTCTCAAAATCACCCAAAAATGACCCGTCACCAATTTTTCCAAAAAGTGATGAAAATTAATTTACCACACCTGACATTCATAAAAAATGTGGAAACGCGCCCGGGTCACTTCATTAAAGCCCCCAATTTCAGCTTTAAAGATTGCCAGAAAGCACACCTGAGAACAGGATTTGGAGAGAGGGGGGGTGGAGAGAGTTTTTGCTCTATTTCTTCCTAAATAATGACACAATCACTCTTCCAGCACTTTACCCTCACTACAAATGACCAAACACACCTACCTGACACAATATTGAAGAAAAAAATTTTTCATCCCTACCTGGCCAAAATTGAAGAAAACTGCCATATCCGGACCTTACGAAAATCTCTCAAAATCACCCAAAAATGACCCGTCACCAATTTTTCCAAAAAGTGATGAAAATTAATTTACCACACCTGACATTCATAAAAAATGTGGAAACGCGCCCGGGTCACTTCATTAAAGCCCCCAATTTCAGCTTTAAAGATTGCCAGAAAGCACACCTGAGAACAGGATTTGGAGAGAGGGGGGGTGGAGAGAGTTTTTGCTCTATTTCTTCCTAAATAATGACACAATCACTCTTCCAGCACTTTACCCTCACTACAAATGACCAAACACACCTACCTGACACAATATTGAAGAAAAAAATTTTTCATCCCTACCTGGCCAAAATTGAAGAAAACTGCCATATCCGGACCTTACGAAAATCTCTCAAAATCACCCAAAAATGACCCGTCACCAATTTTTCCAAAAAGTGATGAAAATTAATTTACCACACCTGACATTCATAAAAAATGTGGAAACGCGCCCGGGTCACTTCATTAAAGCCCCCAATTTCAGCTTTAAAGATTGCCAGAAAGCACACCTGAGAACAGGATTTGGAGAGAGGGGGGGTGGAGAGAGTTTTTGCTCTATTTCTTCCTAAATAATGACACAATCACTCTTCCAGCACTTTACCCTCACTACAAATGACCAAACACACCTACCTGACACAATATTGAAGAAAAAAATTTTTCATCCCTACCTGGCCAAAATTGAAGAAAACTGCCATATCCGGACCTTACGAAAATCTCTCAAAATCACCCAAAAATGACCCGTCACCAATTTTTCCAAAAAGTGATGAAAATTAATTTACCACACCTGACATTCATAAAAAATGTGGAAACGCGCCCGGGTCACTTCATTAAAGCCCCCAATTTCAGCTTTAAAGATTGCCAGAAAGCACACCTGAGAACAGGATTTGGAGAGAGGGGGGGTGGAGAGAGTTTTTGCTCTATTTCTTCCTAAATAATGACACAATCACTCTTCCAGCACTTTACCCTCACTACAAATGACCAAACACACCTACCTGACACAATATTGAAGAAAAAAATTTTTCATCCCTACCTGGCCAAAATTGAAGAAAACTGCCATATCCGGACCTTACGAAAATCTCTCAAAATCACCCAAAAATGACCCGTCACCAATTTTTCCAAAAAGTGATGAAAATTAATTTACCACACCTGACATTCATAAAAAATGTGGAAACACGCCCGGGTCACTTCATTAAAGCCCCCAATTTCAGCTTTAAAGATTGCCAGAAAGCACACCTGAGAACAGGATTTGGAGAGAGGGGGGGTGGAGAGAGTTTTTGCTCTATTTCTTCCTAAATAATGACACAATCACTCTTCCAGCACTTTACCCTCACTACAAATGACCAAACACACCTACCTGACACAATATTAATATTGAAGAAAAAAATTTTTCATCCCTACCTGGCCAAAATTGAAGAAAACTGCCATATCCGGACCTTACGAAAATCTCTCAAAATCACCCAAAAATGACCCGTCACCAATTTTTCAAAAAGTGATGAAAATTAATTTACCACACCTGACATTCATAAAAAAATGTGGAAACGCTCCCCGGTCACTTCATTAAAGCCCCCAATTTCAGCTTTAAAGATTGCCAGAAAGCACACCTGAGAACAGGATTTGGAGAGAGGGGGGGTGGAGAGAGTTTTTGCTCTATTTCTTCCTAAATAATGACACAATCACTATTCCAGCACTTTACCCTCACTACAAATGACCAAACACACCTACCTGACACAATATTGAAGAAAAAAATTTTTCATCCCTACCTGGCCAAAATTGAAGAAAACTGCCATATCCGGACCTTACGAAAATCTCTCAAAATCACCCAAAAATGACCCGTCACCAATTTTTCCAAAAAGTGATGAAAATTAATTTACCACACCTGACATTCATAAAAAATGTGGAAACGCGCCCGGGTCACTTCATTAAAGCCCCCAATTTCAGCTTTAAAGATTGCCAGAAAGCACACCTGAGAACAGGATTTGGAGAGAGGGGGGGGTGGAGAGAGTTTTTTGCTCTATTTCTTCCTAAATAATGACACAATCACTCTTCCAGCACTTTACCCTCACTACAAATGACCAAACACACCTACCTGACACAATATTGAAGAAAAAAATTTTTCATCCCTACCTGGCCAAAATTGAAGAAAACTGCCATATCCGGACCTTACGAAAATCTCTCAAAATCACCCAAAAATGACCCGTCACCAATTTTTCCAAAAAGTGATGAAAATTAATTTACCACACCTGACATTCATAAAAAATGTGGAAACGCGCCCGGGTCACTTCATTAAAGCCCCCAATTTCAGCTTTAAAGATTGCCAGAAAGCACACCTGAGAACAGGATTTGGAGAGAGGGGGGGGTGGAGAGAGTTTTTGCTCTATTTCTTCCTAAATAATGACACAATCACTCTTCCAGCACTTTACCCTCACTACAAATGACCAAACACACCTACCTGACACAATATTGAAGAAAAAAATTTTTCATCCCTACCTGGCCAAAATTGAAGAAAACTGCCATATCCGGACCTTACGAAAATCTCTCAAAATCACCCAAAAATGACCCGTCACCAATTTTTCCAAAAAGTGATGAAAATTAATTTACCACACCTGACATTCATAAAAAATGTGGAAACGCGCCCGGGTCACTTCATTAAAGCCCCCAATTTCAGCTTTAAAGATTGCCAGAAAGCACACCTGAGAACAGGATTTGGAGAGAGGGGGGGTGGAGAGAGTTTTTGCTCTATTTCTTCCTAAATAATGACACAATCACTCTTCCAGCACTTTACCCTCACTACAAATGACCAAACACACCTACCTGACACAATATTGAAGAAAAAAATTTTTCATCCCTACCTGGCCAAAATTGAAGAAAACTGCCATATCCGGACCTTACGAAAATCTCTCAAAATCACCCAAAAATGACCCGTCACCAATTTTTCCAAAAAGTGATGAAAATTAATTTACCACACCTGACATTCATAAAAAATGTGGAAACGCGCCCGGGTCACTTCATTAAAGCCCCCAATTTCAGCTTTAAAGATTGCCAGAAAGCACACCTGAGAACAGGATTTGGAGAGAGGGGGGGTGGAGAGAGTTTTTGCTCTATTTCTTCCTAAATAATGACACAATCACTCTTCCAGCAATTTACCCTCACTACAAATGACCAAACACACCTACCTGACACAATATTGAAGAAAAAAAATTTTTCATCCCTACCTGGCCAAAATTGAAGAAAACTGCCATATCCGGACCTTACGAAAATCTCTCAAAATCACCCAAAAATGACCCGTCACCAATTTTTCCAAAAAGTGATGAAAATTAATTTACCACACCTGACATTCATAAAAAATGTGGAAACGCGCCCGGGTCACTTCATTAAAGCCCCCAATTTCAGCTTTAAAGATTGCCAGAAAGCACACCTGAGAACAGGATTTGGAGAGAGGGGGGGTGGAGAGAGTTTTTGCTCTATTTCTTCCTAAATAATGACACAATCACTCTTCCAGCACTTTACCCTCACTACAAATGACCAAACACACCTACCTGACACAATATTGAAGAAAAAAATTTTTCATCCCTACCTGGCCAAAATTGAAGAAAACTGCCATATCCGGACTTTACGAAAATCTCTCAAAATCACCCAAAAATGACCCGTCACCAATTTTTCCAAAAAGTGATGAAAATTAATTTACCACACCTGACATTCATAAAAAATGTGGAAACGCGCCCGGGTCACTTCATTAAAGCCCCCAATTTCAGCTTTAAAGATTGCCAGAAAGCACACCTGAGAACAGGATTTGGAGAGAGGGGGGGTGGAGAGAGTTTTTGCTCTATTTCTTCCTAAATAATGACACAATCACTCTTCCAGCACTTTACCCTCACTACAAATGACCAAACACACCTACCTGACACAATATTGAAGAAAAAAATTTTTCATCCCTACCTGGCCAAAATTGAAGAAAACTGCCATATCCGGACCTTACGAAAATCTCTCAAAATCACCCAAAAATGACCCGTCACCAATTTTTCCAAAAAGTGATGAAAATTAATTTACCACACCTGACATTCATAAAAAATGTGGAAACGCGCCCGGGTCACTTCATTAAAGCCCCCAATTTCAGCTTTAAAGATTGCCAGAAAGCACACCTGAGAACAGGATTTGGAGAGAGGGGGGGTGGAGAGAGTTTTTGCTTTATTTCTTCCTAAATAATGACACAATCACTCTTCCAGCACTTTACCCTCACTACAAATGACCAAACACACCTACCTGACACAATATTGAAGAAAAAAATTTTTCATCCCTACCTGGCCAAAACTGAAGAAAACTGCCATATCCGGACCTTACGAAAATCTCTCAAAATCACCCAAAAATGACCCGTCACCAATTTTTCCAAAAAGTGATGAAAATTAATTTACCACACCTGACATTCATAAAAAATGTGGAAACGCGCCCGGGTCACTTCATTAAAGCCCCCAATTTCAGCTTTAAAGATTGCCAGAAAGCACACCTGAGAACAGGATTTGGAGAGAGGGGGGGTGGAGAGAGTTTTTGCTTTATTTCTTCCTAAATAATGACACAATCACTCTTCCAGCACTTTACCCTCACTACAAATGACCAAACACACCTACCTGACACAATATTGAAGAAAAAAATTTTTCATCCCTACCTGGCCAAAACTGAAGAAAACTGCCATATCCGGACCTTACGAAAATCTCTCAAAATCACCCAAAAATGACCCGTCACCAATTTTTCCAAAAAGTGATGAAAATTAAGTTACCACACCTGACATTCATAAAAAATGTGGAAACGCGCCCGGGTCACTTCATTAAAGCCCCCAATTTCAGCTTTAAAGATTGCCAGAAAGCACACCTGAGAACAGGATTTGGAGAGAGGGGGGGTGGAGAGAGTTTTTGCTCTATTTCTTCCTAAATAATGACACAATCACTCTTCCAGCACTTTACCCTCACTACAAATGACCAAACACACCTACCTGACACAATATTGAAGAAAAAAATTTTTCATCCCTACCTGGCCAAAATTGAAGAAAACTGCCATATCCGGACCTTACGAAAATCTCTCAAAATCACCCAAAAATGACCCGTCACCAATTTTTCCAAAAAGTGATGAAAATTAATTTACCACACCTGACATTCATAAAAAATGTGGAAACGCGCCCGGGTCACTTCATTAAAGCCCCCAATTTCAGCTTTAAAGATTGCCAGAAAGCACACCTGAGAACAGGATTTGGAGAGAGGGGGGGTGGAGAGAGTTTTTGCTCTATTTCTTCCTAAATAATGACACAATCACTCTTCCAGCACTTTACCCTCACTACAAATGACCAAACACACCTACCTGACACAATATTGAAGAAAAAAATTTTTCATCCCTACCTGGCCAAAATTGAAGAAAACTGCCATATCCGGACCTTACGAAAATCTCTCAAAATCACCCAAAAATGACCCGTCACCAATTTTTCCAAAAAGTGATGAAAATTAATTTACCACACCTGACATTCATAAAAAATGTGGAAACGCGCCCGGGTCACTTCATTAAAGCCCCCAATTTCAGCTTTAAAGATTGCCAGAAAGCACACCTGAGAACAGGATTTGGAGAGAGGGGGGGTGGAGAGAGTTTTTGCTCTATTTCTTCCTAAATAATGACACAATCACTCTTCCAGCACTTTACCCTCACTACAAATGACCAAACACACCTACCTGACACAATATTGAAGAAAAAATTTTTCATCCCTACCTGGCCAAAACTGAAGAAAACTGCCATATCCGGACCTTACGAAAATCTCTCAAAATCACCCAAAAATGACCCGTCACCAATTTTTCCAAAAAGTGATGAAAATTAAGTTACCACACCTGACATTCATAAAAAATGTGGAAACGCGCCCGGGTCACTTCATTAAAGCCCCCAATTTCAGCTTTAAAGATTGCCAGAAAGCACACCTGAGAACAGGATTTGGAGAGAGGGGGGGTGGAGAGAGTTTTTGCTCTATTTCTTCCTAAATAATGACACAATCACTCTTCCAGCACTTTACCCTCACTACAAATGACCAAACACACCTACCTGACACAATATTGAAGAAAAAAATTTTTCATCCCTACCTGGCCAAAATTGAAGAAAACTGCCATATCCGGACCTTACGAAAATCTCTCAAAATCACCCAAAAATGACCCGCCACCAATTTTTCCAAAAAGTGATGAAAATTAATTTACCACACCTGACATTCATAAAAAATGTGGAAACGCGCCCGGGTCACTTCATTAAAGCCCCCAATTTCAGCTTTAAAGATTGCCAGAAAGCACACCTGAGAACAGGATTTGGAGAGAGGGGGGGTGGAGAGAGTTTTTGCTCTATTTCTTCCTAAATAATGACACAATCACTCTTCCAGCACTTTACCCTCACTACAAATGACCAAACACACCTACCTGACACAATATTGAAGAAAAAAATGTTTCATCCCTACCTGGCCAAAACTGAAGAAAACTGCCATATCCGGACCTTACGAAAATCTCTCAAAATCACCCAAAAATGACCCGTCACCAATTTTTCCAAAAAGTGATGAAAATTAAGTTACCACACCTGACATTCATAAAAAATGTGGAAACGCGCCCGGGTCACTTCATTAAAGCCCCCAATTTCAGCTTTAAAGATTGCCAGAAAGCACACTTGAGAACAGGATTTGGAGAGAGGGGGGGTGGAGAGAGTTTTTGCTCTATTTCTTCCTAAATAATGACACAATCACTCTTCCAGCACTTTACCCTCACTACAAATGACCAAACACACCTACCTGACACAATATTGAAGAAAAAAATTTTTCATCCCTACCTGGCCAAAATTGAAGAAAACTGCCATATCCGGACCTTACGAAAATCTCTCAAAATCACCCAAAAATGACCCGTCACCAATTTTTCCAAAAAGTGATGAAAATTAAGTTACCACACCTGACATTCATAAAAAATGTGGAAACGCGCCCGGGTCACTTCATTAAAGCCCCCAATTTCAGCTTTAAAGATTGCCAGAAAGCACACCTGAGAACAGGATTTGGAGAGAGGGGGGGGTGGAGAGAGTTTTTGCTCTATTTCTTCCTAAATAATGACACAATCACTCTTCCAGCACTTTACCCTCACTACAAATGACCAAACACACCTACCTGACACAATATTGAAGAAAAAAATTTTTCATCCCTACCTGGCCAAAATTGAAGAAAACTGCCATATCCGGACCTTACGAAAATCTCTCAAAATCACCCAAAAATGACCCGTCACCAATTTTTCCAAAAAGTGATGAAAATTAAGTTACCACACCTGACATTCATAAAAAATGTGGAAACGCGCCCGGGTCACTTCATTAAAGCCCCCAATTTCAGCTTTAAAGATTGCCAGAAAGCACACCTGAGAACAGGATTTGGAGAGAGGGGGGTGGTGGAGAGAGTTTTTGCTCTATTTCTTCCTAAATAATGACACAATCACTCTTCCAGCACTTTACCCTCACTACAAATGACCAAACACACCTACCTGACACAATATTGAAGAAAAAAATTTTTCATCCCTACCTGGCCAAAATTGAAGAAAACTGCCATATCCGGACCTTACGAAAATCTCTCAAAATCACCCAAAAATGACCCGTCACCAATTTTTCCAAAAAGTGATGAAAATTAAGTTACCACACCTGACATTCATAAAAAATGTGGAAACGCGCCCGGGTCACTTCATTAAAGCCCCCAATTTCAGCTTTAAAGATTGCCAGAAAGCACACCTGAGAACAGGATTTGGAGAGAGGGGGGGTGGAGAGAGTTTTTGCTCTATTTCTTCCTAAATAATGACACAATCACTCTTCCAGCACTTTACCCTCACTACAAATGACCAAACACACCTACCTGACACAATATTGAAGAAAAAAATTTTTCATCCCTACCTGGCCAAAATTGAAGAAAACTGCCATATCCGGACCTTACGAAAATCTCTCAAAATCACCCAAAAATGACCCGTCACCAATTTTTCCAAAAAGTGATGAAAATTAATTTACCACACCTGACATTCATAAAAAATGTGGAAACGTGCCCGGGTCACTTCATTAAAGCCACCAATTTCAGCTTTAAAGATTGCCAGAAAGCACACCTGAGAACAGGATTTGGAGAGAGGGGGGGTGGAGAGAGTTTTTGCTCTATTTCTTCCTAAATAATGACACAATCACTCTTCCAGCACTTTACCCTCACTACAAATGACCAAAACACACCTACCTGACACAATATTGAAGAAAAAAAATTTTTCATCCCTACCTGGCCAAAATTGAAGAAAACTGCCATATCCGGACCTTACGAAAATCTCTCAAAATCACCCAAAAATGACCCGTCACCAATTTTTCCAAAAAGTGATGAAAATTAATTTACCACACCTGACATTCATAAAAAATGTGGAAACGCGCCCGGGTCACTTCATTAAAGCCCCCCAATTTCAGCTTTAAAGATTGCCAGAAAGCACACCTGAGAACAGGATTTGGAGAGAGGGGGGGGTGGAGAGAGTTTTTGCTCTATTTCTTCCTAAATAATGACACAATCACTCTTCCAGCACTTTACCCTCACTACAAATGACCAAACACACCTACCTGACACAATATTGAAGAAAAAAATTTTTCATCCCTACCTGGCCAAAATTGAAGAAAACTGCCATATCCGGACCTTACGAAAATCTCTCAAAATCACCCAAAAATGACCCGTCACCAATTTTTCCAAAAAGTGATGAAAATTAATTTACCACACCTGACATTCATAAAAAATGTGGAAACGCGCCCGGGTCACTTCATTAAAGCCCCCAATTTCAGCTTTAAAGATTGCCAGAAAGCACACCTGAGAACAGGATTTGGAGAGAGGGGGGGTGGAGAGAGTTTTTGCTCTATTTCTTCCTAAATAATGACACAATCACTCTTCCAGCACTTTACCCTCACTACAAATGACCAAACACACCTACCTGACACAATATTGAAGAAAAAAATTTTTCATCCCTACCTGGCCAAAATTGAAGAAAACTGCCATATCCGGACCTTACGAAAATCTCTCAAAATCACCCAAAAATGACCCGTCACCAATTTTTTCCAAAAAAGTGATGAAAATTAAGTTACCACACCTGACATTCATAAAAAATGTGGAAACGCGCCCGGGTCACTTCATTAAAGCCCCCAATTTCAGCTTTAAAGATTGCCAGAAAGCACACCTGAGAACAGGATTTGGAGAGAGGGGGGGGTGGAGAGAGTTTTTGCTCTATTTCTTCCTAAATAATGACACAATCACTCTTCCAGCACTTTACCCTCACTACAAATGACCAAACACACCTACCTGACACAATATTGAAGAAAAAAATTTTTCATCCCTACCTGGCCAAAATTGAAGAAAACTGCCATATCCGGACCTTACGAAAATCTCTCAAAATCACCCAAAAATGACCCGTCACCAATTTTTCCAAAAAGTGATGAAAATTAAGTTACCACACCTGACATTCATAAAAAATGTGGAAACGCGCCCGGGTCACTTCATTAAAGCCCCCAATTTCAGCTTTAAAGATTGCCAGAAAGCACACCTGAGAACAGGATTTGGAGAGAGGGGGGGTGGAGAGAGTTTTTGTTCTATTTCTTCCTAAATAATGACACAATCACTCTTCCAGCACTTTACCCTCACTACAAATGACCAAACACACCTACCTGACACAATATTGAAGAAAAAAATTTTTCATCCCTACCTGGCCAAAATTGAAGAAAACTGCCATATCCGGACCTTACGAAAATCTCTCAAAATCACCCAAAAATGACCCGTCACCAATTTTTCCAAAAAGTGATGAAAATTAATTTACCACACCTGACATTCATAAAAAATGTGGAAACGTGCCCGGGTCACTTCATTAAAGCCCCCAATTTCAGCTTTAAAGATTGCCAGAAAGCACACCTGAGAACAGGATTTGGAGAGAGGGGGGGTGGAGAGAGTTTTTGCTCTATTTCTTCCTAAATAATGACACAATCACTCTTCCAGCACTTTACCCTCACTACAAATGACCAAACACACCTACCTGACACAATATTGAAGAAAAAAATTTTTCATCCCTACCTGGCCAAAATTGAAGAAAACTGCCATATCCGGACCTTACGAAAATCTCTCAAAATCACCCAAAAATGACCCGTCACCAATTTTTCCAAAAAGTGATGAAAATTAATTTACCACACCTGACATTCATAAAAAATGTGGAAACGCGCCCGGGTCACTTCATTAAAGCCCCCAATTTCAGCTTTAAAGATTGCCAGAAAGCACACCTGAGAACAGGATTTGGAGAGAGGGGGGGGTGGAGAGAGTTTTTGCTCTATTTCTTCCTAAATAATGACACAATCACTCTTCCAGCACTTTACCCTCACTACAAATGACCAAACACACCTACCTGACACAATATTGAAGAAAAAAATTTTTCATCCCTACCTGGCCAAAATTGAAGAAAACTGCCATATCCGGACCTTACGAAAATCTCTCAAAATCACCCAAAAATGACCCGTCACCAATTTTTCCAAAAAGTGATGAAAATTAATTTACCACACCTGACATTCATAAAAAATGTGGAAACGTGCCCGGGTCACTTCATTAAAGCCCCCAATTTCAGCTTTAAAGATTGCCAGAAAGCACACCTGAGAACAGGATTTGGAGAGAGGGGGGGTGGAGAGAGTTTTTGCTCTATTTCTTCCTAAATAATGACACAATCACTCTTCCAGCACTTTACCCTCACTACAAATGACCAAACACACCTACCTGACACAATATTGAAGAAAAAAATTTTTCATCCCTACCTGGCCAAAATTGAAGAAAACTGCCATATCCGGACCTTACGAAAATCTCTCAAAATCACCCAAAAATGACCCGTCACCAATTTTTCCAAAAAGTGATGAAAATTAATTTACCACACCTGACATTCATAAAAAATGTGGAAACGCGCCCGGGTCACTTCATTAAAGCCCCCAATTTCAGCTTTAAAGATTGCCAGAAAGCACACCTGAGAACAGGATTTGGAGAGAGGGGGGGTGGAGAGAGTTTTTGCTCTATTTCTTCCTAAATAATGACACAATCACTCTTCCAGCACTTTACCCTCACTACAAATGACCAAACACACCTACCTGACACAATATTGAAGAAAAAAATTTTTCATCCCTACCTGGCCAAAATTGAAGAAAACTGCCATATCCGGACCTTACGAAAATCTCTCAAAATCACCCAAAAATGACCCGTCACCAATTTTTCCAAAAAGTGATGAAAATTAATTTACCACACCTGACATTCATAAAAAATGTGGAAACGCGCCCAGGTCACTTCATTAAAGCCCCCAATTTCAGCTTTAAAGATTGCCAGAAAGCACACCTGAGAACAGGATTTGGAGAGAGGGGGGGTGGAGAGAGTTTTTGCTCTATTTCTTCCTAAATAATGACACAATCACTCTTCCAGCACTTTACCCTCACTACAAATGACCAAACACACCTACCTGACACAATATTGAAGAAAAAAATTTTTCATCCCTACCTGGCCAAAATTGAAGAAAACTGCCATATCCGGACCTTACGAAAATCTCTCAAAATCACCCAAAAATGACCCGTCACCAATTTTTCCTAAAAGTGATGAAAATTAATTTACCACACCTGACATTCATAAAAAATGTGGAAACGCGCCCGGGTCACTTCATTAAAGCCCCCAATTTCAGCTTTAAAGATTGCCAGAAAGCACACCTGAGAACAGGATTTGGAGAGAGGGGGGGTGGAGAGAGTTTTTGCTCTATTTCTTCCTAAATAATGACACAATCACTCTTCCAGCACTTTACCCTCACTACAAATGACCAAACACACCTACCTGACACAATATTGAAGAAAAAAATTTTTCATCCCTACCTGGCCAAAATTGAAGAAAACTGCCATATCCGGACCTTACGAAAATCTCTCAAAATCACCCAAAAATGACCCGTCACCAATTTTTCCAAAAAGTGATGAAAATTAATTTACCACACCTGACATTCATAAAAAATGTGGAAACGCGCCCGGGTCACTTCATTAAAGCCCCCAATTTCAGCTTTAAAGATTGCCAGAAAGCACACCTGAGAACAGGATTTGGAGAGAGGGGGGGTGGAGAGAGTTTTTGCTCTATTTCTTCCTAAATAATGACACAATCACTCTTCCAGCACTTTACCCTCACTACAAATGACCAAACACACCTACCTGACACAATATTGAAGAAAAAAATTTTTCATCCCTACCTGGCCAAAATTGAAGAAAACTGCCATATCCGGACCTTACGAAAATCTCTCAAAATCACCCAAAAATGACCCGTCACCAATTTTTCCAAAAAGTGATGAAAATTAATTTACCACACCTGACATTCAAAAAAAAATGTGGAAACGCGCCCGGGTCACATCATTAAAGCCCCCAATTTCAGCTTTAAAGATTGCCAGAAAGCACACCTGAGAACAGGATTTGGAGAGAGGGGGGGTGGAGAGAGTTTTTGCTCTATTTCTTCCTAAATAATGACACAATCACTCTTCCAGCACTTTACCCTCACTACAAATGACCAAACACACCTACCTGACACAATATTGAAGAAAAAAATTTTTCATCCCTACCTGGCCAAAATTGAAGAAAACTGCCATATCCGGACCTTACGAAAATCTCTCAAAATCACCCAAAAATGACCCGTCACCAATTTTTCCAAAAAGTGATGAAAATTAATTTACCACACCTGACATTCATAAAAAATGTGGAAACGCGCCCGGGTCACTTCATTAAAGCCCCCAATTTCAGCTTTAAAGATTGCCAGAAAGCACACCTGAGAACAGGATTTGGAGAGAGGGGGGGTGGAGAGAGTTTTTGCTCTATTTCTTCCTAAATAATGACACAATCACTCTTCCAGCACTTTACCCTCACTACAAATGACCAAACACACCTACCTGACACAATATTGAAGAAAAAAATTTTTCATCCCTACCTGGCCAAAATTGAAGAAAACTGCCATATCCGGACCTTACGAAAATCTCTCAAAATCACCCAAAAATGACCCGTCACCAATTTTTCCAAAAAGTGATGAAAATTAATTTACCACACCTGACATTCATAAAAAATGTGGAAACGCACCCGGGTCACTTCATTAAAGCCCCCAATTTCAGCTTTAAAGATTGCCAGAAAGCACACCTGAGAACAGGATTTGGAGAGAGGGGGGGTGGAGAGAGTTTTTGCTCTATTTCTTCCTAAATAATGACACAATCACTCTTCCAGCACTTTACCCTCACTACAAATGACCAAACACACCTACCTGACACAATATTGAAGAAAAAAATTTTTCATCCCTACCTGGCCAAAATTGAAGAAAACTGCCATATCCGGACCTTACGAAAATCTCTCAAAATCACCCAAAAATGACCCGTCACCAATTTTTCCAAAAAGTGATGAAAATTAATTTACCACACCTGACATTCAAAAAAAAATGTGGAAACGCGCCCGGGTCACTTCATTAAAGCCCCCAATTTCAGCTTTAAAGATTGCCAGAAAGCACACCTGAGAACATGGATTTGGAGAGAGGGGGGGTGGAGAGAGTTTTTGCTCTATTTCTTCCTAAATAATGACACAATCACTCTTCCAGCACTTTACCCTCACTACAAATGATCAAACACACCTACCTGACACAATATTGAAGAAAAAAATTTTTCATCCCTACCTGGCCAAAATTGAAGAAAACTGCCATATCCGGACCTTACGAAAATCTCTCAAAATCACCCAAAAATGACCCGTCACCAATTTTTCCAAAAAGTGATGAAAATTAATTTACCACACCTGACATTCATAAAAAATGTGGAAACGCGCCCGGGTCACTTCATTAAAGCCCCCAATTTCAGCTTTAAAGATTGCCAGAAAGCACACCTGAGAACAGGATTTGGAGAGAGGGGGGGTGAAGAGAGTTTTTGCTCTATTTCTTCCTAAATAATGACACAATCACTCTTCCAGCACTTTACCCTCACTACAAATGACCAAACACACCTACCTGACACAATATTGAAGAAAAAATTTTTCATCCCTACCTGGCCAAAATTGAAGAAAACTGCCATATCCGGACCTTACGAAAATCTCTCAAAATCACCCAAAAATGACCCGTCACCAATTTTTCCAAAAAGTGATGAAAATTAATTTACCACACCTGACATTCATAAAAAATGTGGAAACGCGCCCGGGTCACTTCATTAAAGCCCCCAATTTCAGCTTTAAAGATTGCCAGAAAGCACACCTGAGAACAGGATTTGGAGAGAGGGGGGGTGGAGAGAGTTTTTGCTCTATTTCTTCCTAAATAATGACACAATCACTCTTCCAGCACTTTACCCTCACTACAAATGACCGAACACACCTACCTGACACAATATTGAAGAAAAAAATTTTTCATCCCTTCCTGGCCAAAATTGAAGAAAACTGCCATATCCGGACCTTACGAAAATCTCTCAAAATCACCCAAAAATGACCCGTTGTAACATGAAAATCTGACTCCCATGAAAATGTGACTCCCCAGTCAGATTTTCATTATGAAAATGTGACTCCCCAGTCAGATTTTCATGATGAAAATCTGACTCCCCCCATGATAATTTGACTCCCCCTCCACAAAACTTCATACATCTTATTTTATTTGAGTATATGACTGTGATCTTGTAGTATGTAAAAAGGAGGATAGATTGGCACATTTTTTTGTAGTTTGCAGTGAAAATTCAAATGAAAAAATAAGAAAGATAAAAATGTGCACATAATGAAAATCTGACTCCCCCGTGAAAATTTGACTCCCCCATCATAAAACTTCATAAATCTTATTTTATTTTGGGTATATGACTGTAATCTTGTAGTATGTAAAATGGAGGATACATTGGCACATTTTTTGTAGTTTGCAGTGAAAATTCAAATGAAAAAATAAGAAAAATAAAAATGTGCACATAATGAAAATCTGACTCCCCTGTGAAAATTTGACTCCCCCATCATAAAACTTCATAAATCTTATTTTATTTTGGGTATATGACTGTAATCTTGTAGTATGTAAAAAGGAGGATAGATTGGCACATTTTTTTGTAGTTTGCAGTGGAAATTTTAATGAAAAAATAAGAAAATTAAAAATGAGCACATAATGAAAATCTGACTCCCCCATGAAAATTTGACTCCCCCATCATAAAACTTTATAAATCTTATTTTATTTTGAGTATATGACTGTGATCTTGTAGTATGTGAAAAGGAGGATAGATTGGCACATTTTTTGTAGTTTGCAGGTGAAAAATTATGTGAAAAAGTAAGAAAATTAAAAATGAGCAAATAATGAAAATCTGACTCCCCCATGAAAATATGACTGCCCCTCCACAAAACTTCATAAATCTTATTTTATTTTGAGTATGTGACTGTGATCTTGTAGTATGTGAAATGGAGGATACATTGGCGCTTTTTTGTAATTTGCAGGTGAAAATTTTCATGAAAAAATAAGAAAATTAAAAATGTCCACTTAATCACCTATTGTCTCCCCTATGAAAAAGTTATTTAATATTTGATGATCATTTCAACACCTTTTCTTTTAGGATACTTTATGAAAAATATATTGGAAATATTTAAAGGTTTGACGATAAAATAGTGAAAGCATGAAAAGGAAATCATGAAAATCTTTATTTTTACACCCATGAGATTTGGACTCCCATTGAGAAAAGGACCTATTTTATATTCAGTCACCATACCACTGTTTTCCACATAGTTTGCATAGAAATGGATATTTTGTCATTATTTGAAAGTTTGATGATGAAAACTTTGGTCAATATTTTTAAAACAAGTATCCATCTTTATTCTTGTAGGTTTTGCACTCCCATGTCAAAACACTACATTTTCATTATGTGCACATTTTTAATTTTCTCATTTTTTCATTAAAATTTTCACTGCAAACTACAAAAAATGTGCCAATGTATCAACCATTTTACATAATACAAGATCACAGACATATACTCAAAATAAAATAAGTTTTATGAAGTTTTGTGGAGGGGGAGTCAAATTTTCATGGGGGAGTCAGATTTTCATTATGTGCTCATTTTTAATTTTCTTATTTGTTCATTAAAATTCTCACTGCAAACTACAAAAAAATGTGCCAATGTATCAACCATTTTACATACTACAAGATCACAGTTATATACTAAATTAATTAGAGATTAATGAATGTTTTTTTGTAGGGGAGTCAAATTTTCATAGGGGAACCACATTTTCATTATGTGCACATTTTTAATTTTTCTTTTTTTTTATGAAAATTTTCACCTGCAAACTACAAAAAAGTGCCAATGTATCATCCATTATGCATACTACAAAATCATAGTCATTTACTCAAATAAAATGAGATTAATGAATGTTTTTTTTGGGGGGGGAGTCAAAATTTCATGGGGGGAGTCAGATTTTCATAATGAAAATCTGACTGGGGAGTCAGATTTTCATTATGAAAATCTGACTGGGGAGTCACATTTTAGGGGAGTCAGATTTTCATGGTACACCGTCACCAATTTTTCTAAAAAGTGATGAAAATTAATTTACCACACCTGACATTCATAAAAAATGTGGAAACGCGCCCGGGTCACTTCATTAAAGCCCCCAATTTCAGCTTTAAAGATTGCCAGAAAGCACACCTGAGAACAGGATTTGGAGAGAGGGGGGGTGGAGAGAGTTTTTGCTCTATTTCTTCCTAAATAATGACACAATCACTCTTCCAGCACTTTACCCTCACTACAAATGACCAAACACACCTACCTGACACAATATTGAAGAAAAAAATTTTTCATCCCTACCTGGCCAAAATTGAAGAAAACTGCCATATCTGGACCTTACGAAAATCTCTCAAAATCACCCAAAAATGACCCGTCACCAATTTTTCCAAAAAGTGATGAAAATTAATTTACCACACCTGACATTCATAAAAAATGTGGAAACGCGCCCGGGTCACTTCATTAAAGCCCCCAATTTCAGCTTTAAAGATTGCCAGAAAGCACACCTGAGAACAGGATTTGGAGAGAGGGGGGGTGGAGAGAGTTTTTGCTCTATTTCTTCCTAAATAATGACACAATCACTCTTCCAGCACTTTACCCTCACTACAAATGACCAAACACACCTACCTGACACAATATTGAAGAAAAAAATTTTTCATCCCTACCTGGCCAAAATTGAAGAAAACTGCCATATCCGGACCTTACGAAAATCTCTCAAAATCACCCAAAAATGACCCGTCACCAATTTTTCCAAAAAGTGATGAAAATTAATTTACCACACCTGACATTCATAAAAAATGTGGAAACGCGCCCGGGTCACTTCATTAAAGCCCCCAATTTCAGTTTTAAAGATTGCCAGAAAGCACACCTGAGAACAGGATTTGGAGAGAGGGGGGGTGGAGAGAGTTTTTGCTCTATTTCTTCCTAAATAATGACACAATCACTCTTCCAGCACTTTACCCTCACTACAAATGACCAAACACACCTACCTGACACAATATTGAAGAAAAAAATTTTTCATCCCTACCTGGCCAAAATTGAAGAAAACTGCCATATCCGGACCTTACGAAAATCTCTCAAAATCACCCAAAAATGACCCGTCACCAATTTTTCCAAAAAGTGATGAAAATTAATTTACCACACCTGACATTCATAAAAAATGTGGAAACGCGCCCGGGTCACTTCATTAAAGCCCCCAATTTCAGCTTTAAAGATTGCCAGAAAGCACACCTGAGAACAGGATTTGGAGAGAGGGGGGGTGGAGAGAGTTTTTGCTCTATTTCTTCCTAAATAATGACACAATCACTCTTCCAGCACTTTACCCTCACTACAAATGACCAAACACACCTACCTGACACAATATTGAAGAAAAAAATTTTTCATCCCTACCTGGCCAAAATTGAAGAAAACTGCCATATCCGGACCTTACGAAAATCTCTCAAAATCACCCAAAAATGACCCGTCACCAATTTTTCCAAAAAGTGATGAAAATTAATTTACCACACCTGACATTCATAAAAAATGTGGAAACGCGCCCGGGTCACTTCATTAAAGCCCCCAATTTCAGCTTTAAAGATTGCCAGAAAGCACACCTGAGAACAGGATTTGGAGAGAGGGGGGGTGGAGAGAGTTTTTGCTCTATTTCTTCCTAAATAATGACACAATCACTCTTCCAGCACTTTACCCTCACTACAAATGACCAAACACACCTACCTGACACAATATTGAAGAAAAAAATTTTTCATCCCTACCTGGCCAAAATTGAAGAAAACTGCCATATCCGGACCTTACGAAAATCTCTCAAAATCACCCAAAAATGACCCGTCACCAATTTTTCCAAAAAGTGATGAAAATTAATTTACCACACCTGACATTCATAAAAAATGTGGAAACGCGCCCGGGTCACTTCATTAAAGCCCCCAATTTCAGCTTTAAAGATTGCCAGAAAGCACACCTGAGAACAGGATTTGGAGAGAGGGGGGGTGGAGAGAGTTTTTGCTCTATTTCTTCCTAAATAATGACACAATCACTCTTCCAGCACTTTACCCTCACTACAAATGACCAAACACACCTACCTGACACAATATTGAAGAAAAAAATTTTTCATCCCTACCTGGCCAAAATTGAAGAAAACTGCCATATCCGGACCTTACGAAAATCTCTCAAAATCACCCAAAAATGACCCGTCACCAATTTTTCCAAAAAGTGATGAAAATTAATTTACCACACCTGACATTCATAAAAAATGTGGAAACGCGCCCGGGTCACTTCATTAAAGCCCCCAATTTCAGCTTTAAAGATTGCCAGAAAGCACATCTGAGAACAGGATTTGGAGAGAGGGGGGGTGGAGAGAGTTTTTGCTCTATTTCTTCCTAAATAATGACACAATCACTCTTCCAGCACTTTACCCTCACTACAAATGACCAAACACACCTACCTGACACAATATTGAAGAAAAAAATTTTTCATCCCTACCTGGCCAAAATTGAAGAAAACTGCCATATCCGGACCTTACGAAAATCTCTCAAAATCACCCAAAAATGACCCGTCACCAATTTTTCCAAAAAGTGATGAAAATTAATTTACCACACCTGACATTCATAAAAAATGTGGAAACGCGCCCGGGTCACTTCATTAAAGCCCCCAATTTCAGCTTTAAAGATTGCCAGAAAGCACACCTGAGAACAGGATTTGGAGAGAGGGGGGGTGGAGAGAGTTTTTGCTCTATTTCTTCCTAAATAATGACACAATCACTCTTCCAGCACTTTACCCTCACTACAAATGACCAAACACACCTACCTGACACAATATTGAAGAAAAAAATTTTTCATCCCTACCTGGCCAAAATTGAAGAAAACTGCCATATCCGGACCTTACGAAAATCTCTCAAAATCACCCAAAAATGACCCGTCACCAATTTTTCCAAAAAGTGATGAAAATTAATTTACCACACCTGACATTCATAAAAAATGTGGAAACGCGCCCGGGTCACTTCATTAAAGCCCCCAATTTCAGCTTTAAAGATTGCCAGAAAGCACACCTGAGAACAGGATTTGGAGAGAGGGGGGGTGGAGAGAGTTTTTGCTCTATTTCTTCCTAAATAATGACACAATCACTCTTCCAGCACTTTACCCTCACTACAAATGACCAAACACACCTACCTGACACAATATTGAAGAAAAAAATTTTTCATCCCTACCTGGCCAAAATTGAAGAAAACTGCCATATCCGGACCTTACGAAAATCTCTCAAAATCACCCAAAAATGACCCGTCACCAATTTTTCCAAAAAGTGATGAAAATTAATTTACCACACCTGACATTCATAAAAAATGTGGAAACGCGCCTGGGTCACTTCATTAAAGCCCCCAATTTCAGCTTTAAAGATTGCCAGAAAGCACATCTGAGAACAGGATTTGGAGAGAGGGGGGGTGGAGAGAGTTTTTGCTCTATTTCTTCCTAAATAATGACACAATCACTCTTCCAGCACTTTACCCTCACTACAAATGACCAAACACACCTACCTGACACAATATTGAAGAAAAAATTTTTTCATCCCTACCTGGCCAAAATTGAAGAAAACTGCCATATCCGGACCTTACGAAAATCTCTCAAAATCACCCAAAAATGACCCGTCACCAATTTTTCCAAAAAGTGATGAAAATTAATTTACCACACCTGACATTCATAAAAAATGTGGAAACGCGCCCGGGTCACTTCATTAAAGCCCCCAATTTCAGCTTTAAAGATTGCCAGAAAGCACATCTGAGAACAGGATTTGGAGAGAGGGGGGGTGGAGAGAGTTTTTGCTCTATTTCTTCCTAAATAATGACACAATCACTCTTCCAGCACTTTACCCTCACTACAAATGACCAAACACACCTACCTGACACAATATTGAAGAAAAAAATTTTTCATCCCTACCTGGCCAAAATTGAAGAAAACTGCCATATCCGGACCTTACGAAAATCTCTAAAAATCACCCAAAAATGACCCGTCACCAATTTTTCCAAAAAGTGATGAAAATTAATTTACCACACCTGACATTCATAAAAAATGTGGAAACGCGCCCGGGTCACTTCATTAAAGCCCCCAATTTCAGCTTTAAAGATTGCCAGAAAGCACACCTGAGAACAGGATTTGGAGAGAGGGGGGGTGGAGAGAGTTTTTGCTCTATTTCTTCCTAAATAATGACACAATCACTCTTCCAGCACTTTACCCTCACTACAAATGACCAAACACACCTACCTGACACAATATTGAAGAAAAAAATTTTTCATCCCTACCTGGCCAAAATTGAAGAAAACTGCCATATCCGGACCTTACGAAAATCTCTCAAAATCACCCAAAAATGACCCGTCACCAATTTTTCCAAAAAGTGATGAAAATTAATTTACCACACCTGACATTCATAAAAAATGTGGAAACGCGCCCGGGTCACTTCATTAAAGCCCCCAATTTCAGCTTTAAAGATTGCCAGAAAGCACACCTGAGAACAGGATTTGGAGAGAGGGGGGGTGGAGAGAGTTTTTGCTCTATTTCTTCCTAAATAATGACACAATCACTCTTCCAGCACTTTACCCTCACTACAAATGACCAAACACACCTACCTGACACAATATTGAAGAAAAAAATTTTTCATCCCTACCTGGCCAAAATTGAAGAAAACTGCCATATCCGGACCTTACGAAAATCTCTCAAAATCACCCAAAAATGACCCGTCACCAATTTTTCCAAAAAGTGATGAAAATTAATTTACCACACCTGACATTCATAAAAAATGTGGAAACGCGCCTGGGTCACTTCATTAAAGCCCCCAATTTCAGCTTTAAAGATTGCCAGAAAGCACATCTGAGAACAGGATTTGGAGAGAGGGGGGGTGGAGAGAGTTTTTGCTCTATTTCTTCCTAAATAATGACACAATCACTCTTCCAGCACTTTACCCTCACTACAAATGACCAAACACACCTACCTGACACAATATTGAAGAAAAAAATTTTTCATCCCTACCTGGCCAAAATTGAAGAAAACTGCCATATCCGGACCTTACGAAAATCTCTCAAAATCACCCAAAAATGACCCGTCACCAATTTTTCCAAAAAGTGATGAAAATTAATTTACCACACCTGACATTCATAAAAAATGTGGAAACGCGCCCTGGTCACTTCATTAAAGCCCCCAATTTCAGCTTTAAAGATTGCCAGAAAGCACATCTGAGAACAGGATTTGGAGAGAGGGGGGGTGGAGAGAGTTTTTGCTCTATTTCTTCCTAAATAATGACACAATCACTCTTCCAGCACTTTACCCTCACTACAAATGACCAAACACACCTACCTGACACAATATTGAAGAAAAAAATTTTTCATCCCTACCTGGCCAAAATTGAAGAAAACTGCCATATCCGGACCTTACGAAAATCTCTCAAAATCACCCAAAAATGACCCGTCACCAATTTTTCCAAAAAGTGATGAAAATTAATTTACCACACCTGACATTCATAAAAAATGTGGAAACGCGCCCGGGTCACTTCATTAAAGCCCCCAATTTCAGCTTTAAAGATTGCCAGAAAGCACACCTGAGAACAGGATTTGGAGAGAGGGGGGGTGGAGAGAGTTTTTGCTCTATTTCTTCCTAAATAATGACACAATCACTCTTCCAGCACTTTACCCTCACTACAAATGACCAAACACACCTACCTGACACAATATTGAAGAAAAAAATTTTTCATCCCTACCTGGCCAAAATTGAAGAAAACTGCCATATCCGGACCTTACGAAAATCTCTCAAAATCACCCAAAAATGACCCGTCACCAATTTTTCCAAAAAGTGATGAAAATTAATTTACCACACCTGACATTCATAAAAAATGTGGAAACGCGCCCGGGTCACTTTATTAAAGCCCCCAATTTCAGCTTTAAAGATTGCCAGAAAGCACACCTGAGAACAGGATTTGGAGAGAGGGGGGGTGGAGAGAGTTTTTGCTCTATTTCTTCCTAAATAATGACACAATCACTCTTCCAGCACTTTACCCTCACTACAAATGACCAAACACACCTACCTGACACAATATTGAAGAAAAAAATTTTTCATCCCTACCTGGCCAAAATTGAAGAAAACTGCCATATCCGGACCTTACGAAAATCTCTCAAAATCACCCAAAAATGACCCGTCACCAATTTTTCCAAAAAGTGATGAAAATTAATTTACCACACCTGACATTCATAAAAAATGTGGAAACGCGCCCGGGTCACTTCATTAAAGCCCCCAATTTCAGCTTTAAAGATTGCCAGAAAGCACACCTGAGAACAGGATTTGGAGAGAGGGGGGGTGGAGAGAGTTTTTGCTCTATTTCTTCCTAAATAATGACACAATCACTCTTCCAGCACTTTACCCTCACTACAAATGACCAAACACACCTACCTGACACAATATTGAAGAAAAAAATTTTTCATCCCTACCTGGCCAAAATTGAAGAAAACTGCCATATCCGGACCTTACGAAAATCTCTCAAAATCACCCAAAAATGACCCGTCACCAATTTTTCCAAAAAGTGATGAAAATTAATTTACCACACCTGACATTCATAAAAAATGTGGAAACGCGCCTGGGTCACTTCATTAAAGCCCCCAATTTCAGCTTTAAAGATTGCCAGAAAGCACATCTGAGAACAGGATTTGGAGAGAGGGGGGGTGGAGAGAGTTTTTGCTCTATTTCTTCCTAAATAATGACACAATCACTCTTCCAGCACTTTACCCTCACTACAAATGACCAAACACACCTACCTGACACAATATTGAAGAAAAAAATTTTTCATCCCTACCTGGCCAAAATTGAAGAAAACTGCCATATCCGGACCTTACGAAAATCTCTCAAAATCACCCAAAAATGACCCGTCACCAATTTTTCCAAAAAGTGATGAAAATTAATTTACCACACCTGACATTCATAAAAAATGTGGAAACGCGCCCGGGTCACTTCATTAAAGCCCCCAATTTCAGCTTTAAAGATTGCCAGAAAGCACACCTGAGAACAGGATTTGGAGAGAGGGGGGGTGGAGAGAGTTTTTGCTCTATTTCTTCCTAAATAATGACACAATCACTCTTCCAGCACTTTACCCTCACTACAAATGACCAAACACACCTACCTGACACAATATTGAAGAAAAAAATTTTTCATCCCTACCTGGCCAAAATTGAAGAAAACTGCCATATCCGGACCTTACGAAAATCTCTCAAAATCACCCAAAAATGACCCGTCACCAATTTTTCCAAAAAGTGATGAAAATTAATTTACCACACCTGACATTCATAAAAAATGTGGAAACGCGCCCGGGTCACTTCATTAAAGCCCCCAATTTCAGCTTTAAAGATTGCCAGAAAGCACACCTGAGAACAGGATTTGGAGAGAGGGGGGGTGGAGAGAGTTTTTGCTCTATTTCTTCCTAAATAATGACACAATCACTCTTCCAGCACTTTACCCTCACTACAAATGACCAAACACACCTACCTGACACAATATTGAAGAAAAAAATTTTTCATCCCTACCTGGCCAAAATTGAAGAAAACTGCCATATCCGGACCTTACGAAAATCTCTCAAAATCACCCAAAAATGACCCGTCACCAATTTTTCCAAAAAGTGATGAAAATTAATTTACCACACCTGACATTCATAAAAAATGTGGAAACGCGCCTGGGTCACTTCATTAAAGCCCCCAATTTCAGCTTTAAAGATTGCCAGAAAGCACATCTGAGAACAGGATTTGGAGAGAGGGGGGGTGGAGAGAGTTTTTGCTCTATTTCTTCCTAAATAATGACACAATCACTCTTCCAGCACTTTACCCTCACTACAAATGACCAAACACACCTACCTGACACAATATTGAAGAAAAAAATTTTTCATCCCTACCTGGCCAAAATTGAAGAAAACTGCCATATCCGGACCTTACGAAAATCTCTCAAAATCACCCAAAAATGACCCGTCACCAATTTTTCCAAAAAGTGATGAAAATTAATTTACCACACCTGACATTCATAAAAAATGTGGAAACGCGCCCGGGTCACTTCATTAAAGCCCCCAATTTCAGCTTTAAAGATTGCCAGAAAGCACATCTGAGAACAGGATTTGGAGAGAGGGGGGGTGGAGAGAGTTTTTGCTCTATTTCTTCCTAAATAATGACACAATCACTCTTCCAGCACTTTACCCTCACTACAAATGACCAAACACACCTACCTGACACAATATTGAAGAAAAAAATTTTTCATCCCTACCTGGCCAAAATTGAAGAAAACTGCCATATCCGGACCTTACGAAAATCTCTCAAAATCACCCAAAAATGACCCGTCACCAATTTTTCCAAAAAGTGATGAAAATTAATTTACCACACCTGACATTCATAAAAAATGTGGAAACGCGCCCGGGTCACTTCATTAAAGCCCCCAATTTCAGCTTTAAAGATTGCCAGAAAGCACACCTGAGAACAGGATTTGGAGAGAGGGGGGGTGGAGAGAGTTTTTGCTCTATTTCTTCCTAAATAATGACACAATCACTCTTCCAGCACTTTACCCTCACTACAAATGACCAAACACACCTACCTGACACAATATTGAAGAAAAAAATTTTTCATCCCTACCTGGCCAAAATTGAAGAAAACTGCCATATCCGGACCTTACGAAAATCTCTCAAAATCACCCAAAAATGACCCGTCACCAATTTTTCCAAAAAGTGATGAAAATTAATTTACCACACCTGACATTCATAAAAAATGTGGAAACGCGCCCGGGTCACTTCATTAAAGCCCCCAATTTCAGCTTTAAAGATTGCCAGAAAGCACACCTGAGAACAGGATTTGGAGAGAGGGGGGGTGGAGAGAGTTTTTGCTCTATTTCTTCCTAAATAATGACACAATCACTCTTCCAGCACTTTACCCTCACTACAAATGACCAAAAACACCTACCTGACACAATATTGAAGAAAAAAATTTTTCATCCCTACCTGGCCAAAATTGAAGAAAACTGCCATATCCGGACCTTACGAAAATCTCTCAAAATCACCCAAAAATGACCCGTCACCAATTTTTCCAAAAAGTGATGAAAATTAATTTACCACACCTGACATTCATAAAAAATGTGGAAACGCGCCCGGGTCACTTCATTAAAGCCCCCAATTTCAGCTTTAAAGATTGCCAGAAAGCACACCTGAGAACAGGATTTGGAGAGAGGGGGGGTGGAGAGAGTTTTTGCTCTATTTCTTCCTAAATAATGACACAATCACTCTTCCAGCACTTTACCCTCACTACAAATGACCAAACACACCTACCTGACACAATATTGAAGAAAAAAATTTTTCATCCCTACCTGGCCAAAATTGAAGAAAACTGCCATATCCGGAACTTACGAAAATCTCTCAAAATCACCCAAAAATGACCCGTCACCAATTTTTCCAAAAAGTGATGAAAATTAATTTACCACACCTGACATTCATAAAAAATGTGGAAACGCGCCCGGGTCACTTCATTAAAGCCCCCAATTTCAGCTTTAAAGATTGCCAGAAAGCACACCTGAGAACAGGATTTGGAGAGAGGGGGGGTGGAGAGAGTTTTTGCTCTATTTCTTCCTAAATAATGACACAATCACTCTTCCAGCACTTTACCCTCACTACAAATGACCAAACACACCTACCTGACACAATATTGAAGAAAAAAATTTTTCATCCCTACCTGGCCAAAATTGAAGAAAACTGCCATATCCGGACCTTACGAAAATCTCTCAAAATCACCCAAAAATGACCCGTCACCAATTTTTCCAAAAAGTGATGAAAATTAATTTACCACACCTGACATTCATAAAAAATGTGGAAACGCGCCCGGGTCACTTCATTAAAGCCCCCAATTTCAGCTTTAAAGATTGCCAGAAAGCACATCTGAGAACAGGATTTGGAGAGAGGGGGGGTGGAGAGAGTTTTTGCTCTATTTCTTCCTAAATAATGACACAATCACTCTTCCAGCACTTTACCCTCACTACAAATGACCAAACACACCTACCTGACACAATATTGAAGAAAAAAATTTTTCATCCCTACCTGGCCAAAATTGAAGAAAACTGCCATATCCGGACCTTACGAAAATCTCTCAAAATCACCCAAAAATGACCCGTCACCAATTTTTCCAAAAAGTGATGAAAATTAATTTACCACACCTGACATTCATAAAAAATGTGGAAACGCGCCCGGGTCACTTCATTAAAGCCCCCAATTTCAGCTTTAAAGATTGCCAGAAAGCACACCTGAGAACAGGATTTGGAGAGAGGGGGGGTGGAGAGAGTTTTTGCTCTATTTCTTCCTAAATAATGACACAATCACTCTTCCAGCACTTTACCCTCACTACAAATGACCAAACACACCTACCTGACACAATATTGAAGAAAAAAATTTTTCATCCCTACCTGGCCAAAATTGAAGAAAACTGCCATATCCGGACCTTACGAAAATCTCTCAAAATCACCCAAAAATGACCCGTCACCAATTTTTCCAAAAAGTGATGAAAATTAATTTACCACACCTGACATTCATAAAAAATGTGGAAACGCGCCCGGGTCACTTCATTAAAGCCCCCAATTTCAGCTTTAAAGATTGCCAGAAAGCACATCTGAGAACAGGATTTGGAGAGAGGGGGGGTGGAGAGAGTTTTTGCTCTATTTCTTCCTAAATAATGACACAATCACTCTTCCAGCACTTTACCCTCACTACAAATGACCAAACACACCTACCTGACACAATATTGAAGAAAAAAATTTTTCATCCCTACCTGGCCAAAATTGAAGAAAACTGCCATATCCGGACCTTACGAAAATCTCTCAAAATCACCCAAAAATGACCCGTCACCAATTTTTCCAAAAAGTGATGAAAATTAATTTACCACACCTGACATTCATAAAAAATGTGGAAACGCGCCCGGGTCACTTCATTAAAGCCCCCAATTTCAGCTTTAAAGATTGCCAGAAAGCACACCTGAGAACAGGATTTGGAGAGAGGGGGGGTGGAGAGAGTTTTTGCTCTATTTCTTCCTAAATAATGACACAATCACTCTTCCAGCACTTTACCCTCACTACAAATGACCAAACACACCTACCTGACACAATATTGAAGAAAAAAATTTTTCATCCCTACCTGGCCAAAATTGAAGAAAACTGCCATATCCGGACCTTACGAAAAACTCTCAAAATCACCCAAAAATGACCCGTCACCAATTTTTCCAAAAAGTGATGAAAATTAATTTACCACACCTGACATTCATAAAAAATGTGGAAACGCGCCCGGGTCACTTCATTAAAGCCCCCAATTTCAGCTTTAAAGATTGCCAGAAAGCACACCTGAGAACAGGATTTGGAGAGAGGGGGGTGGAGAGAGTTTTTGCTCTATTTCTTCCTAAATAATGACACAATCACTCTTCCAGCACTTTACCCTCACTACAAATGACCAAACACACCTACCTGACACAATATTGAAGAAAAAAATTTTTCATCCCTACCTGGCCAAAATTGAAGAAAACTGCCATATCCGGACCTTACGAAAATCTCTCAAAATCACCCAAAAATGACCCGTCACCAATTTTTCCAAAAAGTGATGAAAATTAATTTACCACACCTGACATTCATAAAAAATGTGGAAACGCGCCCGGGTCACTTCATTAAAGCCCCCAATTTCAGCTTTAAAGATTGCCAGAAAGCACACCTGAGAACAGGATTTGGAGAGAGGGGGGGTGGAGAGAGTTTTTGCTCTATTTCTTCCTAAATAATGACACAATCACTCTTCCAGCACTTTACCCTCACTACAAATGACCAAACACACCTACCTGACACAATATTGAAGAAAAAAATTTTTCATCCCTACCTGGCCAAAATTGAAGAAAACTGCCATATCCGGACCTTACGAAAATCTCTCAAAATCACCCAAAAATGACCTGTCACCAATTTTTCCAAAAAGTGATGAAAATTAATTTACCACACCTGACATTCATAAAAAATGTGGAAACGCGCCCGGGTCACTTCATTAAAGCCCCCAATTTCAGTTTTAAAGATTGCCAGAAAGCACACCTGAGAACAGGATTTGGAGAGAGGGGGGGTGGAGAGAGTTTTTGCTCTATTTCTTCCTAAATAATGACACAATCACTCTTCCAGCACTTTACCCTCACTACAAATGACCAAACACACCTACCTGACACAATATTGAAGAAAAAAATTTTTCATCCCTACCTGGCCAAAATTGAAGAAAACTGCCATATCCGGACCTTACAAAAATCTCTCAAAATCACCCAAAAATGACCCGTCACCAATTTTTCCAAAAAGTGATGAAAATTAATTTACCACACCTGACATTCATAAAAAATGTGGAAACGCGCCCGGGTCACTTCATTAAAGCCCCCAATTTCAGCTTTAAAGATTGCCAGAAAGCACACCTGAGAACAGGATTTGGAGAGAGGGGGGGTGGAGAGAGTTTTTGCTCTATTTCTTCCTAAATAATGACACAATCACTCTTCCAGCACTTTACCCTCACTACAAATGACCAAACACACCTACCTGACACAATATTGAAGAAAAAAATTTTTCATCCCTACCTGGCCAAAATTGAAGAAAACTGCCATATCCGGACCTTACGAAAATCTCTCAAAATCACCCAAAAATGACCCGTCACAAATTTTTCCAAAAAGTGATGAAAATTAATTTACCACACCTGACATTCATAAAAAATGTGGAAACGCGCCCGGGTCACTTCATTAAAGCCCCCAATTTCAGCTTTAAAGATTGCCAGAAAGCACACCTGAGAACAGGATTTGGAGAGAGGGGGGGTGGAGAGAGTTTTTGCTCCATTTCTTCCTAAATAATGACACAATCACTCTTCCAGCACTTTACCCTCACTACAAATGACCAAACACACCTACCTGACACAATATTGAAGAAAAAAATTTTTCATCCCTACCTGGCCAAAATTGAAGAAAACTGCCATATCCGGACCTTACGAAAATCTCTCAAAATCACCCAAAAATGACCCGTCACCAATTTTTCCAAAAAGTGATGAAAATTAATTTACCACACCTGACATTCATAAAAAATGTGGAAACGCGCCCGGGTCACTTCATTAAAGCCCCCAATTTCAGCTTTAAAGATTGCCAGAAAGCACACCTGAGAACAGGATTTGGAGAGAGGGGGGGTGGAGAGAGTTTTTGCTCTATTTCTTCCTAAATAATGACACAATCACTCTTCCAGCACTTTACCCTCACTACAAATGACCAAACACACCTACCTGACACAATATTGAAGAAAAAAATTTTTCATCCCTACCTGGCCAAAATTGAAGAAAACTGCCATATCCGAACCTTACGAAAATCTCTCAAAATCACCCAAAAATGACCCGTCACCAATTTTTCCAAAAAGTGATGAAAATTAATTTACCACACCTGACATTCATAAAAAATGTGGAAACGCGCCCGGGTCACTTCATTAAAGCCCCCAATTTCAGCTTTAAAGATTGCCAGAAAGCACACCTGAGAACAGGATTTGGAGAGAGGGGGGGTGGAGAGAGTTTTTGCTCTATTTCTTCCTAAATAATGACACAATCACTCTTCCAGCACTTTACCCTCACTACAAATGACCAAACACACCTACCTGACACAATATTGAAGAAAAAAATTTTTCATCCCTACCTGGCCAAAATTGAAGAAAACTGCCATATCCGGACCTTACGAAAATCTCTCAAAATCACCCAAAAATGACCCGTCACCAATTTTTCCAAAAAGTGATGGAAATTAATTTACCACACCTGACATTCATAAAAAATGTGGAAACGCGCCCGGGTCACTTCATTAAAGCCCCCAATTTCAGCTTTAAAGATTGCCAGAAAGCACACCTGAGAACAGGATTTGGAGAGAGGGGGGTGGAGAGAGTTTTTGCTCTATTTCTTCCTAAATAATGACACAATCACTCTTCCAGCACTTTACCCTCACTACAAATGACCAAACACACCTACCTGACACAATATTGAAGAAAAAAATTTTTCATCCCTACCTGGCCAAAATTGAAGAAAACTGCCATATCCGGACCTTACGAAAATCTCTCAAAATCACCCAAAAATGACCCGTCACCAATTTTTTCCAAAAAGTGATGAAAATTAATTTACCACACCTGACATTCATAAAAAATGTGGAAACGCACCCGGGTCACTTCATTAAAGCCCCCAATTTCAGCTTTAAAGATTGCCAGAAAGCACACCTGAGAACAGGATTTGGAGAGAGGGGGGGTGGAGAGAGTTTTTGCTCTATTTCTTCCTAAATAATGACACAATCACTCTTCCAGCACTTTACCCTCACTACAAATGACCAAACACACCTACCTGACACAATATTGAAGAAAAAAATTTTTCATCCCTACCTGGCCAAAATTGAAGAAAACTGCCATATCCGGACCTTACGAAAATCTCTCAAAATCACCCAAAAATGACCCGTCACCAATTTTTCCAAAAAGTGATGAAAATTAATTTACCACACCTGACATTCATAAAAAATGTGGAAACGCGCCCGGGTCACTTCATTAAAGCCCCCAATTTCAGCTTTAAAGATTGCCAGAAAGCACACCTGAGAACAGGATTTGGAGAGAGGGGGGGTGGAGAGAGTTTTTGCTCTATTTCTTCCTAAATAATGACACAATCACTCTTCCAGCACTTTACCCTCACTACAAATGACCAAACACACCTACCTGACACAATATTGAAGAAAAAAATTTTTCATCCCTACCTGGCCAAAATTGAAGAAAACTGCCATATCCGGACCTTACGAAAATCTCTCAAAATCACCCAAAAATGACCCGTCACCAATTTTTCCAAAAAGTGATGAAAATTAATTTACCACAACTGACATTCATAAAAAATGTGGAAACGCGCCCGGGTCACTTCATTAAAGCCCCCAATTTCAGCTTTAAAGATTGCCAGAAAGCACACCTGAGAACAGGATTTGGAGAGAGGGGGGGTGGAGAGAGTTTTTGCTCTATTTCTTCCTAAATAATGACACAATCACTCTTCCAGCACTTTACCCTCACTACAAATGACCAAACACACCTACCTGACACAATATTGAAGAAAAAAATTTTTCATCCCTACCTGGCCAAAATTGAAGAAAACTGCCATATCCGGACCTTACGAAAATCTCTCAAAATCACCCAAAAATGACCCGTCACCAATTTTTCCAAAAAGTGATGAAAATTAATTTACCACACCTGACATTCATAAAAAATGTGGAAACGCGCCCGGGTCACTTCATTAAAGCCCCCAATTTCAGCTTTAAAGATTGCCAGAAAGCACACCTGAGAACAGGATTTGGAGAGAGGGGGGGTGGAGAGAGTTTTTGCTCTATTTCTTCCTAAATAATGACACAATCACTCTTCCAGCACTTTACCCTCACTACAAATGACCAAACACACCTACCTGACACAATATTGAAGAAAAAAATTTTTCATCCCTACCTGGCCAAAATTGAAGAAAACTGCCATATCCGGACCTTACGAAAATCTCTCAAAATCACCCAAAAATGACCCGTCACCAATTTTTCCTAAAAGTGATGAAAATTAATTTACCACACCTGACATTCATAAAAAATGTGGAAACGCGCCCGGGTCACTTCATTAAAGCCCCCAATTTCAGCTTTAAAGATTGCCAGAAAGCACACCTGAGAACAGGATTTGGAGAGAGGGGGGGTGGAGAGAGTTTTTGCTCTATTTCTTCCTAAATAATGACACAATCACTCTTCCAGCACTTTACCCTCACTACAAATGACCAAACACACCTACCTGACACAATATTGAAGAAAAAAATTTTTCATCCCTACCTGGCCAAAATTGAAGAAAACTGCCATATCCGGACCTTACGAAAATCTCTCAAAATCACCCAAAAATGACCCGTCACCAATTTTTCCAAAAAGTGATGAAAATTAATTTACCACACCTGACATTCATAAAAAATGTGGAAACGCGCCCGGGTCACTTCATTAAAGCCCCCAATTTCAGCTTTAAAGATTGCCAGAAAGCACACCCGAGAACAGGATTTGGAGAGAGGGGGGGTGGAGAGAGTTTTTGCTCTATTTCTTCCTAAATAATGACACAATCACTCTTCCAGCACTTTACCCTCACTACAAATGACCAAACACACCTACCTGACACAATATTGAAGAAAAAAATTTTTCATCCCTACCTGGCCAAAATTGAAGAAAACTGCCATATCCGGACCTTACGAAAATCTCTCAAAATCACCCAAAAATGACCCGTCACCAATTTTTCCAAAAAGTGATGAAAATTAATTTACCACACCTGACATTCATAAAAAATGTGGAAACGCGCCCGGGTCACTTCATTAAAGCCCCCAATTTCAGCTTTAAAGATTGCCAGAAAGCACACCTGAGAACAGGATTTGGAGAGAGGGGGGGTGGAGAGAGTTTTTGCTCTATTTCTTCCTAAATAATGACACAATCACTCTTCCAGCACTTTACCCTCACTACAAATGACCAAACACACCTACCTGACACAATATTGAAGAAAAAAATTTTTCATCCCTACCTGGCCAAAATTGAAGAAAACTGCAATATCCGGACCTTACGAAAATCTCTCAAAATCACCCAAAAATGACCCGTCACCAATTTTTCCAAAAAGTGATGAAAATTAATTTACCACACCTGACATTCATAAAAAATGTGGAAACGCGCCCGGGTCACTTCATTAAAGCCCCCAATTTCAGCTTTAAAGATTGCCAGAAAGCACACCTGAGAACAGGATTTGGAGAGAGGGGGGGTGGAGAGAGTTTTTGCTCTATTTCTTCCTAAATAATGACACAATCACTCTTCCAGCACTTTACCCTCACTAGAAATGACCAAACACACCTACCTGACACAATATTGAAGAAAAAAATTTTTCATCCCTACCTGGCCAAAATTGAAGAAAACTGCCATATCCGGACCTTACGAAAATCTCTCAAAATCACCCAAAAATGACCCGTCACCAATTTTTCCAAAAAGTGATGAAAATTAATTTACCACACCTGACATTCATAAAAAATGTGGAAACGCGCCCGGGTCACTTCATTAAAGCCCCCAATTTCAGCTTTAAAGATTGCCAGAAAGCACACCTGAGAACAGGATTTGGAGAGAGGGGGGGTGGAGAGAGTTTTTGCTCTATTTCTTCCTAAATAATGACACAATCACTCTTCCAGCACTTTACCCTCACTACAAATGACCAAACACACCTACCTGACACAATATTGAAGAAAAAAATTTTTCATCCCTACCTGGCCAAAATTGAAGAAAACTGCCATATCCGGACCTTACGAAAATCTCTCAAAATCACCCAAAAATGACCCGTCACCAATTTTTCCAAAAAGTGATGAAAATTAATTTACCACACCTGACATTCATAAAAAATGTGGAAACGCGCCCGGGTCACTTCATTAAAGCCCCCAATTTCAGCTTTAAAGATTGCCAGAAAGCACACCTGAGAACAGGATTTGGAGAGAGGGGGGGTGGAGAGAGTTTTTGCTCTATTTCTTCCTAAATAATGACACAATCACTCTTCCAGCACTTTACCCTCACTACAAATGACCAAACACACCTACCTGACACAATATTGAAGAAAAAAATTTTTCATCCCTACCTGGCCAAAATTGAAGAAAACTGCCATATCCGGACCTTACGAAAATCTCTCAAAATCACCCAAAAATGACCCGTCACCAATTTTTCCAAAAAGTGATGAAAATTAATTTACCACACCTGACATTCATAAAAAATGTGGAAACGCGCCCGGGTCACTTCATTAAAGCCCCCAATTTCAGCTTTAAAGATTGCCAGAAAGCACACCTGAGAACAGGATTTGGAGAGAGGGGGGGTGGAGAGAGTTTTTGCTCTATTTCTTCCTAAATAATGACACAATCACTCTTCCAGCACTTTACCCTCACTACAAATGACCAAACACACCTACCTGACACAATATTGAAGAAAAAAATTTTTCATCCCTACCTGGCCAAAATTGAAGAAAACTGCCATATCCGGACCTTACGAAAATCTCTCAAAATCACCCAAAAATGACCCGTCACCAATTTTTCCAAAAAGTGATGAAAATTAATTTACCACACCTGACATTCATAAAAAATGTGGAAACGCGCCCGGGTCACTTCATTAAAGCCCCCAATTTCAGCTTTAAAGATTGCCAGAAAGCACACCTGAGAACAGGATTTGGAGAGAGGGGGGGTGGAGAGAGTTTTTGCTCTATTTCTTCCTAAATAATGACACAATCACTCTTCCAGCACTTTACCCTCACTACAAATGACCAAACACACCTACCTGACACAATATTGAAGAAAAAAATTTTTCATCCCTACCTGGCCAAAATTGAAGAAAACTGCCATATCCGGACCTTACGAAAATCTCTCAAAATCACCCAAAAATGACCCGTCACCAATTTTTCCAAAAAGTGATGAAAATTAATTTACCACACCTGACATTCATAAAAAATGTGGAAACGCGCCCGGGTCACTTCATTAAAGCCCCCAATTTCAGCTTTAAAGATTGCCAGAAAGCACACCTGAGAACAGGATTTGGAGAGAGGGGGGGTGGAGAGAGTTTTTGCTCTATTTCTTCCTAAATAATGACACAATCACTCTTCCAGCACTTTACCCTCACTACAAATGACCAAACACACCTACCTGACACAATATTGAAGAAAAAAATTTTTCATCCCTACCTGGCCAAAATTGAAGAAAACTGCCATATCCGGACCTTACGAAAATCTCTCAAAATCACCCAAAAATGACCCGTCACCAATTTTTCCAAAAAGTGATGAAAATTAATTTACCACACCTGACATTCATAAAAAATGTGGAAATGCGCCCGGGTCACTTCATTAAAGCCCCCAATTTCAGCTTTAAAGATTGCCAGAAAGCACACCTGAGAACAGGATTTGGAGAGAGGGGGGGTGGAGAGAGTTTTTGCTCTATTTCTTCCTAAATAATGACACAATCACTCTTCCAGCACTTTACCCTCACTACAAATGACCAAACACACCTACCTGACACAATATTGAAGAAAAAAATTTTTCATCCCTACCTGGCCAAAATTGAAGAAAACTGCCATATCCGGACCTTACGAAAATCTCTCAAAATCACCCAAAAATGACCCGTCACCAATTTTTCCAAAAAGTGATGAAAATTAATTTACCACACCTGACATTCATAAAAAATGTGGAAACGCGCCCGGGTCACTTCATTAAAGCCCCCAATTTCAGCTTTAAAGATTGCCAGAAAGCACACCTGAGAACAGGATTTGGAGAGAGGGGGGGTGGAGAGAGTTTTTGCTCTATTTCTTCCTAAATAATGACACAATCACTCTTCCAGCACTTTACCCTCACTACAAATGACCAAACACACCTACCTGACACAATATTGAAGAAAAAAATTTTTCATCCCTACCTGGCCAAAATTGAAGAAAACTGCCATATCCGGACCTTACGAAAATCTCTCAAAATCACCCAAAAATGACCCGTCACCAATTTTTCCAAAAAGTGATGAAAATTAATTTACCACACCTGACATTCATAAAAAATGTGGAAACGCGCCCGGGTCACTTCATTAAAGCCCCCAATTTCAGCTTTAAAGATTGCCAGAAAGCACACCTGAGAACAGGATTTGGAGAGAGGGGGGGTGGAGAGAGTTTTTGCTCTATTTCTTCCTAAATAATGACACAATCACTCTTCCAGCACTTTACCCTCACTACAAATGACCAAACACACCTACCTGACACAATATTGAAGAAAAAAATTTTTCATCCCTACCTGGCCAAAATTGAAGAAAACTGCCATATCCGGACCTTACGAAAATCTCTCAAAATCACCCAAAAATGACCCGTCACCAATTTTTCCAAAAAGTGATGAAAATTAATTTACCACACCTGACATTCATAAAAAATGTGGAAACGCGCCCGGGTCACTTCATTAAAGCCCCCAATTTCAGCTTTAAAGATTGCCAGAAAGCACACCTGAGAACAGGATTTGGAGAGAGGGGGGGTGGAGAGAGTTTTTGCTCTATTTCTTCCTAAATAATGACACAATCACTCTTCCAGCACTTTACCCTCACTACAAATGACCAAACACACCTACCTGACACAATATTGAAGAAAAAAATTTTTCATCCCTACCTGGCCAAAATTGAAGAAAACTGCCATATCCGGACCTTACGAAAATCTCTCAAAATCACCCAAAAATGACCCGTCACCAATTTTTCCAAAAAGTGATGAAAATTAATTTACCACACCTGACATTCATAAAAAATGTGGAAACGCGCCCGGGTCACTTCATTAAAGCCCCCAATTTCAGCTTTAAAGATTGCCAGAAAGCACACCTGAGAACAGGATTTGGAGAGAGGGGGGGTGGAGAGAGTTTTTGCTCTATTTCTTCCTAAATAATGACACAATCACTCTTCCAGCACTTTACCCTCACTACAAATGACCAAACACACCTACCTGACACAATATTGAAGAAAAAAATTTTTCATCCCTACCTGGCCAAAATTGAAGAAAACTGCCATATCCGGACCTTACGAAAATCTCTCAAAATCACCCAAAAATGACCCGTCACCAATTTTTCCAAAAAGTGATGAAAATTAATTTACCACACCTGACATTCATAAAAAATGTGGAAACGCGCCCGGGTCACTTCATTAAAGCCCCCAATTTCAGCTTTAAAGATTGCCAGAAAGCACACCTGAGAACAGGATTTGGAGAGAGGGGGGGGTGGAGAGAGTTTTTGCTCTATTTCTTCCTAAATAATGACACAATCACTCTTCCAGCACTTTACCCTCACTACAAATGACCAAACACACCTACCTGACACAATATTGAAGAAAAAAATTTTTCATCCCTACCTGGCCAAAATTGAAGAAAACTGCCATATCCGGACCTTACGAAAATCTCTCAAAATCACCCAAAAATGACCCGTCACCAATTTTTCCAAAAAGTGATGAAAATTAATTTACCACACCTGACATTCATAAAAAATGTGGAAACGCGCCCGGGTCACTTCATTAAAGCCCCCAATTTCAGCTTTAAAGATTGCCAGAAAGCACACCTGAGAACAGGATTTGGAGAGAGGGGGGGTGGAGAGAGTTTTTGCTCTATTTCTTCCTAAATAATGACACAATCACTCTTCCAGCACTTTACCCTCACTACAAATGACCAAACACACCTACCTGACACAATATTGAAGAAAAAAATTTTTCATCCCTACCTGGCCAAAATTGAAGAAAACTGCCATATCCGGACCTTACGAAAATCTCTCAAAATCACCCAAAAATGACCCGTCACCAATTTTTCCAAAAAGTGATGAAAATTAATTTACCACACCTGACATTCATAAAAAATGTGGAAATGCGCCCGGGTCACTTCATTAAAGCCCCCAATTTCAGCTTTAAAGATTGCCAGAAAGCACACCTGAGAACAGGATTTGGAGAGAGGGGGGGTGGAGAGAGTTTTTGCTCTATTTCTTCCTAAATAATGACACAATCACTCTTCCAGCACTTTACCCTCACTACAAATGACCAAACACACCTACCTGACACAATATTGAAGAAAAAAATTTTTCATCCCTACCTGGCCAAAATTGAAGAAAACTGCCATATCCGGACCTTACGAAAATCTCTCAAAATCACCCAAAAATGACCCGTCACCAATTTTTCCAAAAAGTGATGAAAATTAATTTACCACACCTGACATTCATAAAAAATGTGGAAACGCGCCCGGGTCACTTCATTAAAGCCCCCAATTTCAGCTTTAAAGATTGCCAGAAAGCACACCTGAGAACAGGATTTGGAGAGAGGGGGGGTGGAGAGAGTTTTTGCTCTATTTCTTCCTAAATAATGACACAATCACTCTTCCAGCACTTTACCCTCACTACAAATGACCAAACACACCTACCTGACACAATATTGAAGAAAAAAATTTTTCATCCCTACCTGGCCAAAATTGAAGAAAACTGCCATATCCGGACCTTACGAAAATCTCTCAAAATCACCCAAAAATGACCCGTCACCAATTTTTCCAAAAAGTGATGAAAATTAATTTACCACACCTGACATTCATAAAAAATGTGGAAACGCGCCCGGGTCACTTCATTTAAGCCCCCAATTTCAGCTTTAAAGATTGCCAGAAAGCACACCTGAGAACAGGATTTGGAGAGAGGGGGGGTGGAGAGAGTTTTTGCTCTATTTCTGCCTAAATAATGACACAATCACTCTTCCAGCACTTTACCCTCACTACAAATGACCAAACACACCTACCTGACACAATATTGAAGAAAAAAATTTTTCATCCCTACCTGGCCAAAATTGAAGAAAACTGCCATATCCGGACCTTACGAAAATCTCTCAAAATCACCCAAAAATGACCCGTCACCAATTTTTCCAAAAAGTGATGAAAATTAATTTACCACACCTGACATTCATAAAAAATGTGGAAACGCGCCCGGGTCACTTCATTAAAGCCCCCAATTTCAGCTTTAAAGATTGCCAGAAAGCACACCTGAGAACAGGATTTGGAGAGAGGGGGGGTGGAGAGAGTTTTTGCTCTATTTCTTCCTAAATAATGACACAATCACTCTTCCAGCACTTTACCCTCACTACAAATGACCAAACACACCTACCTGACACAATATTGAAGAAAAAAATTTTTCATCCCTACCTGGCCAAAATTGAAGAAAACTGCCATATTCGGACCTTACGAAAATCTCTCAAAATCACCCAAAAATGACCCGTCACCAATTTTTCCAAAAAGTGATGAAAATTAATTTACCACACCTGACATTCATAAAAAATGTGGAAACGCGCCCGGGTCACTTCATTAAAGCCCCCAATTTCAGCTTTAAAGATTGCCAGAAAGCACACCTGAGAACAGGATTTGGAGAGAGGGGGGGTGGAGAGAGTTTTTACTCTATTTCTTCCTAAATAATGACACAATCACTCTTCCAGCACTTTACCCTCACTACAAATGACCAAACACACCTACCTGACACAATATTGAAGAAAAAAAATTTTCATCCCTACCTGGCCAAAATTGAAGAAAACTGCCATATCCGGACCTTACGAAAATCTCTCAAAATCACCCAAAAATGACCCGTCACCAATTTTTCCAAAAAGTGATGAAAATTAATTTACCACACCTGACATTCATAAAAAATGTGGAAACGCGCCCGGGTCACTTCATTAAAGCCCCCAATTTCAGCTTTAAAGATTGCCAGAAAGCACACCTGAGAACAGGATTTGGAGAGAGGGGGGGGTGGAGAGAGTTTTTGCTCTATTTCTTCCTAAATAATGACACAATCACTCTTCCAGCACTTTACCCTCACTACAAATGACCAAACACACCTACCTGACACAATATTGAAGAAAAAAATTTTTCATCCCTACCTGGCCAAAATTGAAGAAAACTGCCATATCCGGACCTTACGAAAATCTCTCAAAATCACCCAAAAATGACCCGTCACCAATTTTTACAAAAAGTGATGAAAATTAATTTACCACACCTGACATTCATAAAAAATGTGGAAACGCGCCCGGGTCACTTCATTAAAGCCCCCAATTTCAGCTTTAAAGATTGCCAGAAAGCACACCTGAGAACAGGATTTGGAGAGAGGGGGGGTGGAGGGAGTTTTTGCTCTATTTCTTCCTAAATAATGACACAATCACTCTTCCAGCACTTTACCCTCACTACAAATGACCAAACACACCTACTTGACACAATATTGAAGAAAAAAATTTTTCATCCCTACCTGGCCAAAATTGAAGAAAACTGCCATATCCGGACCTTACGAAAATCTCTCAAAATCACCCAAAAATGACCCGTCACCAATTTTTCCAAAAAGTGATGAAAATTAATTTACCACACCTGACATTCATAAAAAATGTGGAAACGCGCCCAGGTCACTTCATTAAAGCCCCCAATTTCAGCTTTAAAGATTGCCAGAAAGCACACCTGAGAACAGGATTTAGAGAGAGGGGGGGTGGAGAGAGTTTTTGCTCTATTTCTTCCTAAATAATGACACAATCACTCTTCCAGCACTTTACCCTCACTACAAATGACCAAACACACCTACCTGACACAATATTGAAGAAAAAAATTTTTCATCCCTACCTGGCCAAAATTGAAGAAAACTGCCATATCCGGACCTTACGAAAATCTCTCAAAATCACCCAAAAATGACCCGTCACCAATTTTTCCAAAAAGTGATGAAAATTAATTTACCACACCTGACATTCATAAAAAATGTGGAAACGCGCCCGGGTCACTTCATTAAAGCCCCCAATTTCAGCTTTAAAGATTGCCAGAAAGCACACCTGAGAACAGGATTTGGAGAGAGGGGGGGGTGGAGAGAGTTTTTGCTCTATTTCTTCCTAAATAATGACACAATCACTCTTCCAGCACTTTACCCTCACTACAAATGACCAAACACACCTACCTGACACAATATTGAAGAAAAAAATTTTTCATCCCTACCTGGCCAAAATTGAAGAAAACTGCCATATCCGGACCTTACGAAAATCTCTCAAAATCACCCAAAAATGACCCGTCACCAATTTTTCCAAAAAGTGATGAAAATTAATTTACCACACCTGACATTCATAAAAAATGTGGAAACGCGCCCGGGTCACTTCATTAAAGCCCCCAATTTCAGCTTTAAAGATTGCCAGAAAGCACACCTGAGAACAGGATTTGGAGAGAGGGGGGGTAGAGAGAGTTTTTGCTCTATTTCTTCCTAAATAATGACACAATCACTCTTCCAGCACTTTACCCTCACTACAAATGACCAAACACACCTACCTGACACAATATTGAAGAAAAAAATTTTTCATCCCTACCTGGCCAAAATTGAAGAAAACTGCCATATCCGGACCTTACGAAAATCTCTCAAAATCACCCAAAAATGACCCGTCACCAATTTTTCCAAAAAGTGATGAAAATTAATTTACCACACCTGACATTCATAAAAAATGTGGAAACGCGCCCGGGTCACTTCATTAAAGCCCCCAATTTCAGCTTTAAAGATTGCCAGAAAGCACACCTGAGAACAGGATTTGGAGAGAGGGGGGGTGGAGAGAGTTTTTGCTCTATTTCTTCCTAAATAATGACACAATCACTCTTCCAGCACTTTACCCTCACTACAAATGACCAAACACACCTACCTGACACAATATTGAAGAAAAAAATTTTTCATCCCTACCTGGCCAAAATTGAAGAAAACTGCCATATCCGGACCTTACGAAAATCTCTCAAAATCACCCAAAAATGACCCGTCACCAATTTTTCCAAAAAGTGATGAAAATTAATTTACCACACCTGACATTCATAAAAAATGTGGAAACGCGCCCGGGTCACTTCATTAAAGCCCCCAATTTCAGCTTTAAAGATTGCCAGAAAGCACACCTGAGAACAGGATTTGGAGAGAGGGGGGGTGGAGAGAGTTTTTACTCTATTTCTTCCTAAATAATGACACAATCACTCTTCCAGCACTTTACCCTCACTACAAATGACCAAACACACCTACCTGACACAATATTGAAGAAAAAAAATTTTCATCCCTACCTGGCCAAAATTGAAGAAAACTGCCATATCCGGACCTTACGAAAATCTCTCAAAATCACCCAAAAATGACCCGTCACCAATTTTTCCAAAAAGTGATGAAAATTAATTTACCACACCTGACATTCATAAAAAATGTGGAAACGCGCCCGGGTCACTTCATTAAAGCCCCCAATTTCAGCTTTAAAGATTGCCAGAAAGCACACCTGAGAACAGGATTTGGAGAGAGGGGGGGTGGAGAGAGTTTTTGCTCTATTTCTTCCTAAATAATGACACAATCACTCTTCCAGCACTTTACCCTCACTACAAATGACCAAACACACCAACCTGACACAATATTGAAGAAAAAAATTTTTCATCCCTACCTGGCCAAAATTGAAGAAAACTGCCATATCCGGACCTTACGAAAATCTCTCAAAATCACCCAAAAATGACCCGTCACCAATTTTTCCAAAAAGTGATGAAAATTAATTTACCACACCTGACATTCATAAAAAATGTGGAAACGCGCCCGGGTCACTTCATTAAAGCCCCCAATTTCAGCTTTAAAGATTGCCAGAAAGCACACCTGAGAACAGGAATTGGAGAGAGGGGGGGGGTGGAGAGAGTTTTTGCTCTATTTCTTCCTAAATAATGACACAATCACTCTTCCAGCACTTTACCCTCACTACAAATAACCAAACACACCTACCTGACACAATATTGAAGAAAAAAATTTTTCATCCCTACCTGGCCAAAATTGAAGAAAACTGCCATATCCGGACCTTACGAAAATCTCTCAAAATCACCCAAAAATGACCCGTCACCAATTTTTCCAAAAAGTGATGAAAATTAATTTACCACACCTGACATTCATAAAAAATGTGGAAACGCGCCCGGGTCACTTCATTAAAGCCCCCAATTTCAGCTTTAAAGATTGCCAGAAAGCACACCTGAGAACAGGATTTGGAGAGAGGGGGGGTGGAGAGAGTTTTTGCTCTATTTCTTCCTAAATAATGACACAATCACTCTTCCAGCACTTTACCCTCACTACAAATGACCAAACACACCTACCTGACACAATATTGAAGAAAAAAATTTTTCATCCCTACCTGGCCAAAATTGAAGAAAACTGCCATATCCGGACCTTACGAAAATCTCTCAAAATCACCCAAAAATGACCCGTCACCAATTTTTCCAAAAAGTGATGAAAATTAATTTACCACACCTGACATTCATAAAAAATGTGGAAACGCGCCCGGGTCACTTCATTAAAGCCCCCAATTTCAGCTTTAAAGATGCCAGAAAGCACACCTGAGAACAGGATTTGGAGAGAGGGGGGGTGGAGAGAGTTTTTGCTCTATTTCTTCCTAAATAATGACACAATCACTCTTCCAGCACTTTACCCTCACTACAAATGACCAAACACACCTACCTGACACAATATTGAAGAAAAAAATTTTTCATCCCTACCTGGCCAAAATTGAAGAAAACTGCCATATCCGGACCTTACGAAAATCTCTCAAAATCACCCAAAAATGACCCGTCACCAATTTTTCCAAAAAGTGATGAAAATTAATTTACCACACCTGACATTCATAAAAAATGTGGAAACGCGCCCGGGTCACTTCATTAAAGCCCCCAATTTCAGCTTTAAAGATTGCCAGAAAGCACACCTGAGAACAGGATTTGGAGAGAGGGGGGGTGGAGAGAGTTTTTGCTCTATTTCTTCCTAAATAATGACACAATCACTCTTCCAGCACTTTACCCTCACTACAAATGACCAAACACACCTACCTGACACAATATTGAAGAAAAAAATTTTTCATCCCTACCTCGCCAAAATTGAAGAAAACTGCCATATCCGGACCTTACGAAAATCTCTCAAAATCACCCAAAAATGACCCGTCACCAATTTTTCCAAAAAGTGATGAAAATTAATTTACCACACCTGACATTCATAAAAAATGTGGAAACGCGCCCGGGTCACTTCATTAAAGCCCCCAATTTCAGCTTTAAAGATTGCCAGAAAGCACACCTCAGAACAGGAATTGGAGAGAGGGGGGGGGGTGGAGAGAGTTTTTGCTCTATTTCTTCCTAAATAATGACACAATCACTCTTCCAGCACTTTACCCTCACTACAAATGACCAAACACACCTACCTGACACAATATTGAAGAAAAAAATTTTTCATCCCTACCTGGCCAAAATTGAAGAAAACTGCCATATCCGGACCTTACGAAAATCTCTCAAAATCACCCAAAAATGACCCGTCACCAATTTTTCCAAAAAGTGATGAAAATTAATTTACCACACCTGACATTCATAAAAAATGTGGAAACGCGCCCGGGTCACTTCATTAAAGCCCCCAATTTCAGCTTTAAAGATTGCCAGAAAGCACACCTGAGAACAGGATTTGGAGAGAGGGGGGGTGGAGAGAGTTTTTGCTCTATTTCTTCCTAAATAATGACACAATCACTCTTCCAGCACTTTACCCTCACTACAAATGACCAAACACACCTACCTGACACAATATTGAAGAAAAAAATTTTTCATCCCTACCTGGCCAAAATTGAAGAAAACTGCCATATCCGGACCTTACGAAAATCTCTCAAAATCACCCAAAAATGACCCGTCACCAATTTTTACAAAAAGTGATGAAAATTAATTTACCACACCTGACATTCATAAAAAATGTGGAAACGCGCCCGGGTCACTTCATTAAAGCCCCCAATTTCAGCTTTAAAGATTGCCAGAAAGCACACCTGAGAACATGATTTGGAGAGAGGGGGGGTGGAGGGAGTTTTTGCTCTATTTCTTCCTAAATAATGACACAATCACTCTTCCAGCACTTTACCCTCACTACAAATGACCAAACACACCTACCTGACACAATATTGAAGAAAAAAATTTTTCATCCCTACCTGGCCAAAATTGAAGAAAACTGCCATATCCGGACCTTACGAAAATCTCTCAAAATCACCCAAAAATGACCCGTCACCAATTTTTCCAAAAAGTGATGAAAATTAATTTACCACACCTGACATTCATAAAAAATGTGGAAACGCGCCCAGGTCACTTCATTAAAGCCCCCAATTTCAGCTTTAAAGATTGCCAGAAAGCACACCTGAGAACAGGATTTAGAGAGAGGGGGGGTGGAGAGAGTTTTTGCTCTATTTCTTCCTAAATAATGACACAATCACTCTTCCAGCACTTTACCCTCACTACAAATGACCAAACACACCTACCTGACACAATATTGAAGAAAAAAATTTTTCATCCCTACCTGGCCAAAATTGAAGAAAACTGCCATATCCGGACCTTACGAAAATCTCTCAAAATCACCCAAAAATGACCCGTCACCAATTTTTCCAAAAAGTGATGAAAATTAATTTACCACACCTGACATTCATAAAAAATGTGGAAACGCGCCCGGGTCACTTCATTAAAGCCCCCAATTTCAGCTTTAAAGATTGCCAGAAAGCACACCTGAGAACAGGATTTGGAGAGAGGGGGGGGTGGAGAGAGTTTTTGCTCTATTTCTTCCTAAATAATGACACAATCACTCTTCCAGCACTTTACCCTCACTACAAATGACCAAACACACCTACCTGACACAATATTGAAGAAAAAAATTTTTCATCCCTACCTGGCCAAAATTGAAGAAAACTGCCATATCCGGACCTTACGAAAATCTCTCAAAATCACCCAAAAATGACCCGTCACCAATTTTTCCAAAAAGTGATGAAAATTAATTTACCACACCTGACATTCATAAAAAATGTGGAAACGCGCCCGGGTCACTTCATTAAAGCCCCCAATTTCAGCTTTAAAGATTGCCAGAAAGCACACCTCAGAACAGGAATTGGAGAGAGGGGGGGGGGTGGAGAGAGTTTTTGCTCTATTTCTTCCTAAATAATGACACAATCACTCTTCCAGCACTTTACCCTCACTACAAATGACCAAACACACCTACCTGACACAATATTGAAGAAAAAAATTTTTCATCCCTACCTGGCCAAAATTGAAGAAAACTGCCATATCCGGACCTTACGAAAATCTCTCAAAATCACCCAAAAATGACCCGTCACCAATTTTTCCAAAAAGTGATGAAAATTAATTTACCACACCTGACATTCATAAAAAATGTGGAAACGCGCCCGGGTCACTTCATTAAAGCCCCCAATTTCAGCTTTAAAGATTGCCAGAAAGCACACCTGAGAACAGGATTTGGAGAGAGGGGGGGTGGAGAGAGTTTTTGCTCTATTTCTTCCTAAATAATGACACAATCACTCTTCCAGCACTTTACCCTCACTACAAATGACCAAACACACCTACCTGACACAATATTGAAGAAAAAAATTTTTCATCCCTACCTGGCCAAAATTGAAGAAAACTGCCATATCCGGACCTTACGAAAATCTCTCAAAATCACCCAAAAATGACCCGTCACCAATTTTTACAAAAAGTGATGAAAATTAATTTACCACACCTGACATTCATAAAAAATGTGGAAACGCGCCCGGGTCACTTCATTAAAGCCCCCAATTTCAGCTTTAAAGATTGCCAGAAAGCACACCTGAGAACATGATTTGGAGAGAGGGGGGGTGGAGGGAGTTTTTGCTCTATTTCTTCCTAAATAATGACACAATCACTCTTCCAGCACTTTACCCTCACTACAAATGACCAAACACACCTACCTGACACAATATTGAAGAAAAAAATTTTTCATCCCTACCTGGCCAAAATTGAAGAAAACTGCCATATCCGGACCTTACGAAAATCTCTCAAAATCACCCAAAAATGACCCGTCACCAATTTTTCCAAAAAGTGATGAAAATTAATTTACCACACCTGACATTCATAAAAAATGTGGAAACGCGCCCAGGTCACTTCATTAAAGCCCCCAATTTCAGCTTTAAAGATTGCCAGAAAGCACACCTGAGAACAGGATTTAGAGAGAGGGGGGGTGGAGAGAGTTTTTGCTCTATTTCTTCCTAAATAATGACACAATCACTCTTCCAGCACTTTACCCTCACTACAAATGACCAAACACACCTACCTGACACAATATTGAAGAAAAAAATTTTTCATCCCTACCTGGCCAAAATTGAAGAAAACTGCCATATCCGGACCTTACGAAAATCTCTCAAAATCACCCAAAAATGACCCGTCACCAATTTTTCCAAAAAGTGATGAAAATTAATTTACCACACCTGACATTCATAAAAAATGTGGAAACGCGCCCGGGTCACTTCATTAAAGCCCCCAATTTCAGCTTTAAAGATTGCCAGAAAGCACACCTGAGAACAGGATTTGGAGAGAGGGGGGGGTGGAGAGAGTTTTTGCTCTATTTCTTCCTAAATAATGACACAATCACTCTTCCAGCACTTTACCCTCACTACAAATGACCAAACACACCTACCTGACACAATATTGAAGAAAAAAATTTTTCATCCCTACCTGGCCAAAATTGAAGAAAACTGCCATATCCGGACCTTACGAAAATCTCTCAAAATCACCCAAAAATGACCCGTCACCAATTTTTCCAAAAAGTGATGAAAATTAATTTACCACACCTGACATTCATAAAAAATGTGGAAACGCGCCCGGGTCACTTCATTAAAGCCCCCAATTTCAGCTTTAAAGATTGCCAGAAAGCACACCTGAGAACAGGATTTGGAGAGAGGGGGGGGTGGAGAGAGTTTTTGCTCTATTTCTTCCTAAATAATGACACAATCACTCTTCCAGCACTTTACCCTCACTACAAATGACCAAACACACCTACCTGACACAATATTGAAGAAAAAAATTTTTCATCCCTACCTGGCCAAAATTGAAGAAAACTGCCATAACCGGACCTTACGAAAATCTCTCAAAATTCCCCCAAAATGACCCGTCACCAATTTTTCCAAAAAGTGATGAAAATTAATCTACCACACCTGACATTCATAAAAAATGTGGAAACGCGCCCGGGTCACTTCATTAAAGCCCCCAATTTCAGCTTTAAAGATTGCCAGAAAGCACACCTGAGAACAGGAATTGGAGAGAGGGGGGGGGTGGAGAGAGTTTTTGCTCTATTTCTTCCTAAATAATGACACAATCACTCTTCCAGCACTTTACCCTCACTACAAATGACCAAACACACCTACCTGACACAATATTGAAGAAAAAAATTTTTCATCCCTACCTGGCCAAAATTGAAGAAAACTGCCATATCTGGACCTTACGAAAATCTCTCAAAATCACCCAAAAATGACCCGTCACCAATTTTTCCAAAAAGTGATGAAAATTAATTTACCACACCTGACATTCATAAAAAATGTGGAAACGCGCCCGGGTCACTTCATTAAAGCCCCCAATTTCAGCTTTAAAGATTGCCAGAAAGCACACCTGAGAACAGGATTTGGAGAGAGGGGGGGTGGAGAGAGTTTTTGCTCTATTTCTTCCTAAATAATGACACAATCACTCTTCCAGCACTTTACCCTCACTACAAATGACCAAACACACCTACCTGACACAATATTGAAGAAAAAAATTTTTCATCCCTACCTGGCCAAAATTGAAGAAAACTGCCATATCCGGACCTTACGAAAATCTCTCAAAATCACCCAAAAATGACCCGTCACCAATTTTTCCAAAAAGTGATGAAAATTAATTTACCACACCTGACATTCATAAAAAATGTGGAAACGCGCCCGGGTCACTTCATTAAAGCCCCCAATTTCAGCTTTAAAGATTGCCAGAAAGCACACCTGAGAACAGGATTTGGAGAGAGGGGGGGTGGAGAGAGTTTTTGCTCTATTTCTTCCTAAATAATGACACAATCACTCTTCCAGCACTTTACCCTCACTACAAATGACCAAACACACCTACCTGACACAATATTGAAGAAAAAAATTTTTCATCCCTACCTGGCCAAAATTGAAGAAAACTGCCATATCCGGACCTTACGAAAATCTCTCAAAATCACCCAAAAATGACCCGTCACCAATTTTTCCAAAAAGTGATGAAAATTAATTTACCACACCTGACATTCATAAAAAATGTGGAAACGCGCCCGGGTCACTTCATGAAAGCCCCCAATTTCAGCTTTAAAGATTGCCAGAAAGCACACCTGAGAACAGGATTTGGAGAGAGGGGGGGTGGAGAGAGTTTTTGCTCTATTTCTTCCTAAATAATGACACAATCACTCTTCCAGCACTTTACCATCACTACAAATGACCAAACACACCTACCTGACACAATATTGAAGAAAAAAATTTTTCATCCCTACCTGGCCAAAATTGAAGAAAACTGCCATATCCGGACCTTACGAAAATCTCTCAAAATCACCCAAAAATGACCCGTCACCAATTTTTCCAAAAAGTGATGAAAATTAATTTACCACAACTGACATTCATAAAAAATGTGGAAACGCGCCCGGGTCACTTCATTAAAGCCCCCAATTTCAGCTTTAAAGATTGCCAGAAAGCACACCTGAGAACAGGATTTGGAGAGAGGGGGGGTGGAGAGAGTTTTTGCTCTATTTCTTCCTAAATAATGACACAATCACTCTTCCAGCATTTTACCCTCACTACAAATGACCAAACACACCTACCTGACACAATATTGAAGAAAAAAATTTTTCATCCCTACCTGGCCAAAATTGAAGAAAACTGCCATATCCGGACCTTACGAAAATCTCTCAAAATCACCCAAAAATGACCCGTCACCAATTTTTCCAAAAAGTGATGAAAATTAATTTACCACACCTGACATTCATAAAAAATGTGGAAACGCGCCCGGGTCACTTCATTAAAGCCCCCAATTTCAGCTTTAAAGATTGCCAGAAAGCACACCTGAGAACAGGATTTGGAGAGAGGGGGGGTGGAGAGAGTTTTTGCTCTATTTCTTCCTAAATAATGACACAATCACTCTTCCAGCACTTTACCCTCACTACAAATGACCAAACACACCTACCTGACACAATATCGAAGAAAAAAATTTTTCATCCCTACCTGGCCAAAATTGAAGAAAACTGCCATATCCAGACCTTACGAAAATCTCTCAAAATCACCCAAAAATGACCCGTCACCAATTTTTCCAAAAAGTGATGAAAATTAATTTACCACACCTGACATTCATAAAAAATGTGGAAACGCGCCCGGGTCACTTCATTAAAGCCCCCAATTTCAGCTTTAAAGATTGCCAGAAAGCACACCTGAGAACAGGATTTGGAGAGAGGGGGGGTGGAGAGAGTTTTTGCTCTATTTCTTCCTAAATAATGACACAATCACTCTTCCAGCACTTTACCCTCACTACAAATGACCAAACACACCTACCTGACACAATATTGAAGAAAAAAATTTTTCATCCCTACCTGGCCAAAATTGAAGAAAACTGCCATATCCGGACCTTACGAAAATCTCTCAAAATCACCCAAAAATGACCCGTCACCAATTTTTCCAAAAAGTGATGAAAATTAATTTACCACAACTGACATTCATAAAAAATGTGGAAACGCGCCCGGGTCACTTCATTAAAGCCCCCAATTTCAGCTTTAAAGATTGCCAGAAAGCACACCTGAGAACAGGATTTGGAGAGAGGGGGGGTGGAGAGAGTTTTTGCTCTATTTCTTCCTAAATAATGACACAATCACTCTTCCAGCACTTTACCCTCACTACAAATGACCAAACACACCTACCTGACACAATATTGAAGAAAAAAATTTTTCATCCCTACCTGGCCAAAATTGAAGAAAACTGCCATATCCGGACCTTACGAAAATCTCTCAAAATCACCCAAAAATGACCCGTCACCAATTTTTCCAAAAAGTGATGAAAATTAATTTACCACACCTGACATTCATAAAAAATGTGGAAACGCGCCCGGGTCACTTCATGAAAGCCCCCAATTTCAGCTTTAAAGATTGCCAGAAAGCACACCTGAGAACAGGATTTGGAGAGAGGGGGGGTGGAGAGAGTTTTTGCTCTATTTCTTCCTAAATAATGACACAATCACTCTTCCAGCACTTTACCCTCACTACAAATGACCAAACACACCTACCTGACACAATATTGAAGAAAAAAATTTTTCATCCCTACCTGGCCAAAATTGAAGAAAACTGCCATATCCGGACCTTACGAAAATCTCTCAAAATCACCCAAAAATGACCCGTCACCAATTTTTCCAAAAAGTGATGAAAATTAATTTACCACACCTGACATTCATAAAAAATGTGGAAACGCGCCCGGGTCACTTCATTAAAGCCCCCAATTTCAGCTTTAAAGATTGCCAGAAAGCACACCTGAGAACAGGATTTGGAGAGAGGGGGGGGTGGAGAGAGTTTTTGCTCTATTTCTTCCTAAATAATGACACAATCACTCTTCCAGCACTTTACCCTCACTACAAATGACCAAACACACCTACCTGACACAATATTGAAGAAAAAATTTTTTCATCCCTACCTGGCCAAAATTGAAGAAAACTGCCATATCCGGACCTTACGAAAATCTCTCAAAATCACCCAAAAATGACCCGTCACCAATTTTTCCAAAAAGTGATGAAAATTAATTTACCACACCTGACATTCATAAAAAATGTGGAAACGCGCCCGGGTCACTTCATTAAAGCCCCCAATTTCAGCTTTAAAGATTGCCAGAAAGCACACCTGAGAACAGGATTTGGAGAGAGGGGGGGGTGGAGAGAGTTTTTGCTCTATTTCTTCCTAAATAATGACACAATCACTCTTCCAGCACTTTACCCTCACTACAAATGACCAAACACACCTACCTGACACAATATTGAAGAAAAAAATTTTTCATCCCTACCTGGCCAAAATTGAAGAAAACTGCCATATCCAGACCTTACGAAAATCTCTCAAAATCACCCAAAAATGACCCGTCACCAATTTTTCCAAAAAGTGATGAAAATTAATTTACCACACCTGACATTCATAAAAAATGTGGAAACGCGCCCGGGTCACTTCATTAAAGCCCCCAATTTCAGCTTTAAAGATTGCCAGAAAGCACACCTGAGAACAGGAATTGGAGAGAGGGGGGGGTGGAGAGAGTTTTTGCTCTATTTCTTCCTAAATAATGACACAATCACTCTTCCAGCACTTTACCCTCACTACAAATGACCAAACACACCTACCTGACACAATATTGAAGAAAAAATTTTTCATCCCTACCTGGCCAAAATTGAAGAAAACTGCCATATCCGACCTTACGAAAATCTCTCAAAATCACCCAAAAATGACCCGTCACCAATTTTTCCAAAAAGTGATGAAAATTAATTTACCACACCTGACATTCATAAAAAATGTGGAAACGGGCCCGGGTCACTTCATTAAAGCCCCCAATTTCAGCTTTAAAGATTGCCAGAAAGCACACCTGAGAACAGGATTTGGAGAGAGGGGGGGTGGAGAGAGTTTTTGCTCTATTTCTTCCTAAATAATGACACAATCACTCTTCCAGCACTTTACCCTCACTACAAATGACCAAACACACCTACCTGACACAATATTGAAGAAAAAAATTTTTCATCCCTACCTGGCCAAAATTGAAGAAAACTGCCATATCCGGACCTTACGAAAATCTCTCAAAATCACCCAAAAATGACCCGTCACCAATTTTTCCAAAAAGTGATGAAAATTAATTTACCACACCTGACATTCATAAAAAATGTGGAAACGCGCCCGGGTCACTTCATTAAAGCCCCCAATTTCAGCTTTAAAGATTGCCAGAAAGCACACCTGAGAACAGGATTTGGAGAGAGGGGGGGTGGAGAGAGTTTTTGCTCTATTTCTTCCTAAATAATGACACAATCACTCTTCCAGCACTTTACCCTCACTACAAATGACCAAACACACCTACCTGACACAATATTGAAGAAAAAAATTTTTCATCCCTACCTGGCCAAAATTGAAGAAAACTGCCATATCCGGACCTTACGAAAATCTCTCAAAATCACCCAAAAATGACCCGTCACCAATTTTTCCAAAAAGTGATGAAAATTAATTTACCACACCTGACATTCATAAAAAATGTGGAAACGCGCCCGGGTCACTTCATTAAAGCCCCCAATTTCAGCTTTAAAGATTGCCAGAAAGCACACCTGAGAACAGGATTTGGAGAGAGGGGGGGGTGGAGAGAGTTTTTGCTCTATTTCTTCCTAAATAATGACACAATCACTCTTCCAGCACTTTACCCTCACTACAAATGACCAAACACACCTACCTGACACAATATTGAAGAAAAAAATTTTTCATCCCTACCTGGCCAAAATTGAAGAAAACTGCCATATCCGGACCTTACGAAAATCTCTCAAAATCACCCAAAAATGACCCGTCACCAATTTTTCCAAAAAGTGATGAAAATTAATTTACCACACCTGACATTCATAAAAAATGTGGAAACGCGCCCGGGTCACTTCATTAAAGCCCCCAATTTCAGCTTTAAAGATTGCCAGAAAGCACACCTGAGAACAGGATTTGGAGAGAGGGGGGGTGGAGAGAGTTTTTGCTCTATTTCTTCCTAAATAATGACACAATCACTCTTCCAGCACTTTACCCTCACTACAAATGACCAAACACACCTACCTGACACAATATTGAAGAAAAAAATTTTTCATCCCTACCTGGCCAAAATTGAAGAAAACTGCCATATCCGGACCTTACGAAAATCTCTCAAAATCACCCAAAAATGACCCGTCACCAATTTTTCCAAAAAGTGATGAAAATTAATTTACCACACCTGACATTCATAAAAAATGTGGAAACGCGCCCGGGTCACTTCATTAAAGCCCCCAATTTCAGCTTTAAAGATTGCCAGAAAGCACACCTGAGAACAGGATTTGGAGAGAGGGGGGGTGGAGAGAGTTTTTGCTCTATTTCTTCCTAAATAATGACACAATCACTCTTCCAGCACTTTACCCTCACTACAAATGACCAAACACACCTACCTGACACAATATTGAAGAAAAAAATTTTTCATCCCTACCTGGCCAAAATTGAAGAAAACTGCCATATCCGGACCTTACGAAAATCTCTCAAAATCACCCAAAAATGACCCGTCACCAATTTTTCCAAAAAGTGATGAAAATTAATTTACCACACCTGACATTCATAAAAAATGTGGAAACGCGCCCGGGTCACTTCATTAAAGCCCCCAATTTCAGCTTTAAAGATTGCCAGAAAGCACACCTGAGAACAGGATTTGGAGAGAGGGGGGGTGGAGAGAGTTTTTGCTCTATTTCTTCCTAAATAATGACACAATCACTCTTCCAGCACTTTACCCTCACTACAAATGACCAAACACACCTACCTGACACAATATTGAAGAAAAAAATTTTTCATCCCTACCTGGCCAAAATTGAAGAAAACTGCCATATCCGGACCTTACGAAAATCTCTCAAAATCACCCAAAAATGACCCGTCACCAATTTTTCCAAAAAGTGATGAAAATTAATTTACCACACCTGACATTCATAAAAAATGTGGAAACGCGCCCGGGTCACTTCATTAAAGCCCCCAATTTCAGCTTTAAAGATTGCCAGAAAGCACACCTGAGAACAGGATTTGGAGAGAGGGGGGGTGGAGAGAGTTTTTGCTCTATTTCTTCCTAAATAATGACACAATCACTCTTCCAGCACTTTACCCTCACTACAAATGACCAAACACACCTACCTGACACAATATTGAAGAAAAAAATTTTTCATCCCTACCTGGCCAAAATTGAAGAAAACTGCCATATCCGGACCTTACGAAAATCTCTCAAAATCACCCAAAAATGACCCGTCACCAATTTTTCCAAAAAGTGATGAAAATTAATTTACCACACCTGACATTCATAAAAAATGTGGAAACGCGCCCGGGTCACTTCATTAAAGCCCCCAATTTCAGCTTTAAAGATTGCCAGAAAGCACACCTGAGAACAGGATTTGGAGAGAGGGGGGGTGGAGAGAGTTTTTGCTCTATTTCTTCCTAAATAATGACACAATCACTCTTCCAGCACTTTACCCTCACTACAAATGACCAAACACACCTACCTGACACAATATTGAAGAAAAAAATTTTTCATCCCTACCTGGCCAAAATTGAAGAAAACTGCCATATCCGGACCTTACGAAAATCTCTCAAAATCACCCAAAAATGACCCGTCACCAATTTTTCCAAAAAGTGATGAAAATTAATTTACCACACCTGACATTCATAAAAAATGTGGAAACGCTCCCGGGTCACTTCATTAAAGCCCCCAATTTCAGCTTTAAAGATTGCCAGAAAGCACACCTGAGAACAGGATTTGGAGAGAGGGGGGGTGGAGAGAGTTTTTGCTCTATTTCTTCCTAAATAATGACACAATCACTCTTCCAGCACTTTACCCTCACTACAAATGACCAAACACACCTACCTGACACAATATTGAAGAAAAAAATTTTTCATCCCTACCTGGCCAAAATTGAAGAAAACTGCCATATCCGGACCTTACGAAAATCTCTCAAAATCACCCAAAAATGACCCGTCACCAATTTTTCCAAAAAGTGATGAAAATTAATTTACCACACCTGACATTCATAAAAAATGTGGAAACGCGCCCGGGTCACTTCATTAAAGCCCCCAATTTCAGCTTTAAAGATTGCCAGAAAGCACACCTGAGAACAGGATTTGGAGAGGGGGGGGGGTGGAGAGAGTTTTTGCTCTATTTCTTCCTAAATAATGACACAATCACTCTTCCAGCACTTTACCCTCACTACAAATGACCAAACACACCTACCTGATACAATATTGAAGAAAAAAATTTTTCATCCCTACCTGGCCAAAATTGAAGAAAACTGCCATATCCGGACCTTACGAAAATCTCTCAAAATCACCCAAAAATGACCCGTCACCAATTTTTCCAAAAAGTGATGAAAATTAATTTACCACACCTGACATTCATAAAAAATGTGGAAACGCGCCCGGGTCACTTCATTAAAGCCCCCAATTTCAGCTTTAAAGATTGCCAGAAAGCACACCTGAGAACAGGATTTGGAGAGAGGGGGGGGTGGAGAGAGTTTTTGCTCTATTTCTTCCTAAATAGAGCTCTATTTATAAATAGAGTTTTTGCTCTATTTCTTCCTAAATAATGACACAATCACTCTTCCAGCACTTTACCCTCACTACAAATGACCAAACACACCTACCTGACACAATATTGAAGAAAAAAATTTTTCATCCCTACCTGGCCAAAATTGAAGAAAACTGCCATATCCGGACCTTACGAAAATCTCTCAAAATCACCCAAAAATGACCCGTCACCAATTTTTCCAAAAAGTGATGAAAATTAATTTACCACACCTGACATTCATAAAAAATGTGGAAACGCGCCCGGGTCACTTCATTAAAGCCCCCAATTTCAGCTTTAAAGATTGCCAGAAAGCACACCTGAGAACAGGATTTGGAGAGAGGGGGGGGTGGAGAGAGTTTTTGCTCTATTTCTTCCTAAATAATGACACAATCACTCTTCCAGCACTTTACCCTCACTACAAATGACCAAACACACCTACCTGACACAATATTGAAGAAAAAATTTTTTCATCCCTACCTGGCCAAAATTGAAGAAAACTGCCATATCCGGACCTTACGAAAATCTCTCAAAATCACCCAAAAATGACCCGTCACCAATTTTTCCAAAAAGTGATGAAAATTAATTTACCACACCTGACATTCATAAAAAATGTGGAAACGCGCCCGGGTCACTTCATTAAAGCCCCCAATTTCAGCTTTAAAGATTGCCAGAAAGCACACCTGAGAACAGGATTTGGAGAGAGGGGGGGTGGAGAGAGTTTTTGCTCTATTTCTTCCTAAATAATGACACAATCACTCTTCCAGCACTTTACCCTCACTACAAATGACCAAACACACCTACCTGACACAATATTGAAGAAAAAAATTTTTCATCCCTACCTGGCCAAAATTGAAGAAAACTGCCATATCCGGACCTTACGAAAATCTCTCAAAATCACCCAAAAATGACCCGTCACCAATTTTTCCAAAAAGTGATGAAAATTAATTTACCACACCTGACATTCATAAAAAATGTGGAAACGCGCCCGGGTCACTTCATTAAAGCCCCCAATTTCAGCTTTAAAGATTGCCAGAAAGCACACCTGAGAACAGGATTTGGAGAGAGGGGGGGTGGAGAGAGTTTTTGCTCTATTTCTTCCTAAATAATGACACAATCACTCTTCCAGCACTTTACCCTCACTACAAATGACCAAACACACCTACCTGACACAATATTGAAGAAAAAAAATTTTTTCATCCCTACCTGGCCAAAATTGAAGAAAACTGCCATATCCGGACCTTACGAAAATCTCTCAAAATCACCCAAAAATGACCCGTCACCAATTTTTCCAAAAAGTGATGAAAATTAATTTACCACACCTGACATTCATAAAAAATGTGGAAACGCGCCCGGGTCACTTCATTAAAGCCCCCAATTTCAGCTTTAAAGATTGCCAGAAAGCACACCTGAGAACAGGATTTGGAGAGAGGGGGGGTGGAGAGAGTTTTTGCTCTATTTCTTCCTAAATAATGACACAATCACTCTTCCAGCACTTTACCCTCACTACAAATGACCAAACACACCTACCTGACACAATATTGAAGAAAAAAATTTTTCATCCCTACCTGGCCAAAATTGAAGAAAACTGCCATATCCGGACCTTACGAAAATCTCTCAAAATCACCCAAAAATGACCCGTCACCAATTTTTCCAAAAAGTGATGAAAATTAATTTACCACACCTGACATTCATAAAAAATGTGGAAACGCTCCCGGGTCACTTCATTAAAGCCCCCAATTTCAGCTTTAAAGATTGCCAGAAAGCACACCTGAGAACAGGATTTGGAGAGAGGGGGGGTGGAGAGAGTTTTTGCTCTATTTCTTCCTAAATAATGACACAATCACTCTTCCAGCACTTTACCCTCACTACAAATGACCAAACACACCTACCTGACACAATATTGAAGAAAAAAATTTTTCATCCCTACCTGGCCAAAATTGAAGAAAACTGCCATATCCGGACCTTACGAAAATCTCTCAAAATCACCCAAAAATGACCCGTCACCAATTTTTCCAAAAAGTGATGAAAATTAATTTACCACACCTGACATTCATAAAAAATGTGGAAACGCGCCCGGGTCACTTCATTAAAGCCCCCAATTTCAGCTTTAAAGATTGCCAGAAAGCACACCTGAGAACAGGATTTGGAGAGAGGGGGGGGGTGGAGAGAGTTTTTGCTCTATTTCTTCCTAAATAATGACACAATCACTCTTCCAGCACTTTACCCTCACTACAAATGACCAAACACACCTACCTGACACAATATTGAAGAAAAAAATTTTTCATCCCTACCTGGCCAAAATTGAAGAAAACTGCCATATCCGGACCTTACGAAAATCTCTCAAAATCACCCAAAAATGACCCGTCACCAATTTTTCCAAAAAGTGATGAAAATTAATTTACCACACCTGACATTCATAAAAAATGTGGAAACGCGCCCGGGTCACTTCATTAAAGCCCCCAATTTCAGCTTTAAAGATTGCCAGAAAGCACACCTGAGAACAGGATTTGGAGAGAGGGGGGGGGTGGAGAGAGTTTTTGCTCTATTTCTTCCTAAATAATGACACAATCACTCTTCCAGCACTTTACCCTCACTACAAATGACCAAACACACCTACCTGACACAATATTGAAGAAAAAAATTTTTCATCCCTACCTGGCCAAAATTGAAGAAAACTGCCATATCCGGACCTTACGAAAATCTCTCAAAATCACCCAAAAATGACCCGTCACCAATTTTTCCAAAAAGTGATGAAAATTAATTTACCACACCTGACATTCATAAAAAATGTGGAAACGCGCCCGGGTCACTTCATTAAAGCCCCCAATTTCAGCTTTAAAGATTGCCAGAAAGCACACCTGAGAACAGGATTTGGAGAGAGGGGGGGTGGAGAGAGTTTTTGCTCTATTTCTTCCTAAATAATGACACAATCACTCTTCCAGCACTTTACCCTCACTACAAATGACCAAACACACCTACCTGACACAATATTGAAGAAAAAAAATTTTTCATCCCTACCTGGCCAAAATTGAAGAAAACTGCCATATCCGGACCTTACGAAAATCTCTCAAAATCACCCAAAAATGACCCGTCACCAATTTTTCCAAAAAGTGATGAAAATTAATTTACCACACCTGACATTCATAAAAAATGTGGAAACGCGCCCGGGTCACTTCATTAAAGCCCCCAATTTCAGCTTTAAAGATTGCCAGAAAGCACACCTGAGAACAGGATTTGGAGAGAGGGGGGGTGGAGAGAGTTTTTGCTCTATTTCTTCCTAAATAATGACACAATCACTCTTCCAGCACTTTACCCTCACTACAAATGACCAAACACACCTACCTGACACAATATTGAAGAAAAAAAATTTTTCATCCCTACCTGGCCAAAATTGAAGAAAACTGCCATATCCGGACCTTACGAAAATCTCTCAAAATCACCCAAAAATGACCCGTCACCAATTTTTCCAAAAAGTGATGAAAATTAATTTACCACACCTGACATTCATAAAAAATGTGGAAACGCGCCCGGGTCACTTCATTAAAGCCCCCAATTTCAGCTTTAAAGATTGCCAGAAAGCACACCTGAGAACAGGATTTGGAGAGAGGGGGGGTGGAGAGAGTTTTTGCTCTATTTCTTCCTAAATAATGACACAATCACTCTTCCAGCACTTTACCCTCACTACAAATGACCAAACACACCTACCTGACACAATATTGAAGAAAAAAAATTTTTCATCCCTACCTGGCCAAAATTGAAGAAAACTGCCATATCCGGACCTTACGAAAATCTCTCAAAATCACCCAAAAATGACCCGTCACCAATTTTTCCAAAAAGTGATGAAAATTAATTTACCACACCTGACATTCATAAAAAATGTGGAAACGCGCCCGGGTCACTTCATTAAAGCCCCCAATTTCAGCTTTAAAGATTGCCAGAAAGCACACCTGAGAACAGGATTTGGAGAGAGGGGGGGGTGGAGAGAGTTTTTGCTCTATTTCTTCCTAAATAATGACACAATCACTCTTCCAGCACTTTACCCTCACTACAAATGACCAAACACACCTACCTGACACAATATTGAAGAAAAAAATTTTTCATCCCTACCTGGCCAAAATTGAAGAAAACTGCCATATCCGGACCTTACGAAAATCTCTCAAAATCACCCAAAAATGACCCGTCACCAATTTTTCCAAAAAGTGATGAAAATTAATTTACCACACCTGACATTCATAAAAAATGTGGAAACGCGCCCGGGTCACTTCATTAAAGCCCCCAATTTCAGCTTTAAAGATTGCCAGAAAGCACACCTGAGAACAGGATTTGGAGAGAGGGGGGGGTGGAGAGAGTTTTTGCTCTATTTCTTCCTAAATAATGACACAATCACTCTTCCAGCACTTGTACCCTCACTACAAATGACCAAACACACCTACCTGACACAATATTGAAGAAAAAAAATTTTTCATCCCTACCTGGCCAAAATTGAAGAAAACTGCCATATCCGGACCTTACGAAAATCTCTCAAAATCACCCAAAAATGACCCGTCACCAATTTTTCCAAAAAGTGATGAAAATTAATTTACCACACCTGACATTCATAAAAAATGTGGAAACGCGCCCGGGGTCACTTCATTAAAGCCCCCAATTTCAGCTTTAAAGATTGCCAGAAAGCACACCTGAGAACAGGATTTGGAGAGAGGGGGGGGTGGAGAGAGTTTTTGCTCTATTTCTTCCTAAATAATGACACAATCACTCTTCCAGCACTTTACCCTCACTACAAATGACCAAACACACCTACCTGACACAATATTGAAGAAAAAAATTTTTCATCCCTACCTGGCCAAAATTGAAGAAAACTGCCATATCCGGACCTTACGAAAATCTCTCAAAATCACCCAAAAATGACCCGTCACCAATTTTTCCAAAAAGTGATGAAAATTAATTTACCACACCTGACATTCATAAAAAATGTGGAAACGCGCCCGGGTCACTTCATTAAAGCCCCCAATTTCAGCTTTAAAGATTGCCAGAAAGCACACCTGAGAACAGGATTTGGAGAGAGGGGGGGTGGAGAGAGTTTTTGCTCTATTTCTTCCTAAATAATGACACAATCACTCTTCCAGCACTTTACCCTCACTACAAATGACCAAACACACCTACCTGACACAATATTGAAGAAAAAAATTTTTCATCCCTACCTGGCCAAAATTGAAGAAAACTGCCATATCCGGACCTTACGAAAATCTCTCAAAATCACCCAAAAATGACCCGTCACCAATTTTTCCAAAAAGTGATGAAAATTAATTTACCACACCTGACATTCATAAAAAATGTGGAAACGCGCCCGGGTCACTTCATTAAAGCCCCCAATTTCAGCTTTAAAGATTGCCAGAAAGCACACCTGAGAACAGGATTTGGAGAGAGGGGGGGTGGAGAGAGTTTTTGCTCTATTTCTTCCTAAATAATGACACAATCACTCTTCCAGCACTTTACCCTCACTACAAATGACCAAACACACCTACCTGACACAATATTGAAGAAAAAAATTTTTCATCCCTACCTGGCCAAAATTGAAGAAAACTGCCATATCCGGACCTTACGAAAATCTCTCAAAATCACCCAAAAATGACCCGTCACCAATTTTTCCAAAAAGTGATGAAAATTAATTTACCACACCTGACATTCATAAAAAATGTGGAAACGCGCCCGGGTCACTTCATTAAAGCCCCCAATTTCAGCTTTAAAGATTGCCAGAAAGCACACCTGAGAACAGGATTTGGAGAGAGGGGGGGTGGAGAGAGTTTTTGCTCTATTTCTTCCTAAATAATGACACAATCACTCTTCCAGCACTTTACCCTCACTACAAATGACCAAACACACCTACCTGACACAATATTGAAGAAAAAAATTTTTCATCCCTACCTGGCCAAAATTGAAGAAAACTGCCATATCCGGACCTTACGAAAATCTCTCAAAATCACCCAAAAATGACCCGTCACCAATTTTTCCAAAAAGTGATGAAAATTAATTTACCACACCTGACATTCATAAAAAATGTGGAAACGCGCCCGGGTCACTTCATTAAAGCCCCCAATTTCAGCTTTAAAGATTGCCAGAAAGCACACCTGAGAACAGGATTTGGAGAGAGGGGGGGGTGGAGAGAGTTTTTGCTCTATTTCTTCCTAAATAATGACACAATCACTCTTCCAGCACTTTACCCTCACTACAAATGACCAAACACACCTACCTGACACAATATTGAAGAAAAAAATTTTTCATCCCTACCTGGCCAAAATTGAAGAAAACTGCCATATCCGAACCTTACGAAAATCTCTCAAAATCACCCAAAAATGACCCGTCACCAATTTTTCCAAAAAGTGATGAAAATTAATTTACCACACCTGACATTCATAAAAAATGTGGAAACGCGCCCGGGTCACTTCATTAAAGCCCCCAATTTCAGCTTTAAAGATTGCCAGAAAGCACACCTGAGAACAGGATTTGGAGAGAGGGGGGGTGGAGAGAGTTTTTGCTCTATTTCTTCCTAAATAATGACACAATCACTCTTCCAGCACTTTACCCTCACTACAAATGACCAAACACACCTACCTGACACAATATTGAAGAAAAAAATTTTTCATCCCTACCTGGCCAAAATTGAAGAAAACTGCCATATCCGGACCTTACGAAAATCTCTCAAAATCACCCAAAAATGACCCATCACCAATTTTTCCAAAAAGTGATGAAAATTAATTTACCACACCTGACATTCATAAAAAATGTGGAAACGCGCCCGGGTCACTTCATTAAAGCCCCCAATTTCAGCTTTAAAGATTGCCAGAAAGCACACCTGAGAACAGGATTTGGAGAGAGGGGGGTGGAGAGAGTTTTTGCTCTATTTCTTCCTAAATAATGACACAATCACTCTTCCAGCAATTTACCCTCACTACAAATGACCAAACACACCTACCTGACACAATATTGAAGAAAAAAATTTTTCATCCCTACCTGGCCAAAATTGAAGAAAACTGCCATATCCGGACCTTACGAAAATCTCTCAAAATCACCCAAAAATGACCCGTCACCAATTTTTCCAAAAAGTGATGAAAATTAATTTACCACACCTGACATTCATAAAAAATGTGGAAACGCGCCCGGGTCACTTCATTAAAGCCCCCAATTTCAGCTTTAAAGATTGCCAGAAAGCACACCTGAGAACAGGATTTGGAGAGAGGGGGGGTGGAGAGAGTTTTTGCTCTATTTCTTCCTAAATAATGACACAATCACTCTTCCAGCACTTTACCCTCACTACAAATGACCAAACACACCTACCTGACACAATATTGAAGAAAAAAATTTTTCATCCCTTCCTGGCCAAAATTGAAGAAAACTGCCATATCCGGACCTTACGAAAATCTCTCAAAATCACCCAAAAATGACCCGTCACCAATTTTTCCAAAAAGTGATGAAAATTAATTTACCACACCTGACATTCATAAAAAATGTGGAAACGCGCCCGGGTCACTTCATTAAAGCCCCCAATTTCAGCTTTAAAGATTGCCAGAAAGCACACCTGAGAACAGGATTTGGAGAGAGGGGGGGTGGAGAGAGTTTTTGCTCTATTTCTTCCTAAATAATGACACAATCACTCTTCCAGCACTTTACCCTCACTACAAATGACCAAACACACCTACCTGACACAATATTGAAGAAAAAAATTTTTCATCCCTACCTGGCCAAAATTGAAGAAAACTGCCATATCCGGACCTTACGAAAATCTCTCAAAATCACCCAAAAATGACCCGTCACCAATTTTTCCAAAAAGTGATGAAAATTAATTTACCACACCTGACATTCATAAAAAATGTGGAAACGCGCCCGGGTCACTTCATTAAAGCCCCCAATTTCAGCTTTAAAGATTGCCAGAAAGCACACCTGAGAACAGGATTTGGAGAGAGGGGGGGTGGAGAGAGTTTTTGCTCTATTTCTTCCTAAATAATGACACAATCACTCTTCCAGCACTTTACCCTCACTACAAATGACCAAACACACCTACCTGACACAATATTGAAGAAAAAAATTTTTCATCCCTACCTGGCCAAAATTGAAGAAAACTGCCATATCCGGACCTTACGAAAATCTCTCAAAATCACCCAAAAATGACCCGTCACCAATTTTTCCAAAAAGTGATGAAAATTAATTTACCACACCTGACATTCATAAAAAATGTGGAAACGCGCCCGGGTCACTTCATTAAAGCCCCCAATTTCAGCTTTAAAGATTGCCAGAAAGCACACCTGAGAACAGGATTTGGAGAGAGGGGGGGTGGAGAGAGTTTTTGCTCTATTTCTTCCTAAATAATGACACAATCACTCTTCCAGCACTTTACCCTCACTACAAATGACCAAACACACCTACCTGACACAATATTGAAGAAAAAAATTTTTCATCCCTACCTGGCCAAAATTGAAGAAAACTGCCATATCCGGACCTTACGAAAATCTCTCAAAATCACCCAAAAATGACCCGTCACCAATTTTTCCAAAAAGTGATGAAAATTAATTTACCACACCTGACATTCATAAAAAATGTGGAAACGCGCCCGGGTCACTTCATTAAAGCCCCCAATTTCAGCTTTAAAGATTGCCAGAAAGCACACCTGAGAACAGGATTTGGAGAGAGGGGGGGTGGAGAGAGTTTTTGCTCTATTTCTTCCTAAATAATGACACAATCACTCTTCCAGCACTTTACCCTCACTACAAATGACCAAACACACCTACCTGACACAATATTGAAGAAAAAAATTTTTCATCCCTACCTGGCCAAAATTGAAGAAAACTGCCATATCCGGACCTTACGAAAATCTCTCAAAATCACCCAAAAATGACACGTCACCAATTTTTCCAAAAAGTGATGAAAATTAATTTACCACACCTGACATTCATAAAAAATGTGGAAACGCGCCCGGGTCACTTCATTAAAGCCCCCAATTTCAGCTTTAAAGATTGCCAGAAAGCACACCTGAGAACAGGAATTGGAGAGAGGGGGGGGGTGGAGAGAGTTTTTGCTCTATTTCTTCCTAAATAATGACACAATCACTCTTCCAGCACTTTACCCTCACTACAAATGACCAAACACACCTACCTGACACAATATTGAAGAAAAAAATTTTTCATCCCTACCTGGCCAAAATTGAAGAAAACTGCCATATCCGGACCTTACGAAAATCTCTCAAAATCACCCAAAAATGACCCGTCACCAATTTTTCCAAAAAGTGATGAAAATTAATTTACCACACCTGACATTCATAAAAAATGTGGAAACGCGCCCGGGTCACTTCATTAAAGCCCCCAATTTCAGCTTTAAAGATTGCCAGAAAGCACACCTGAGAACAGGATTTGGAGAGAGGGGGGGTGGAGAGAGTTTTTGCTCTATTTCTTCCTAAATAATGACACAATCACTCTTCCAGCACTTTACCCTCACTACAAATGACCAAACACACCTACCTGACACAATATTGAAGAAAAAAATTTTTCATCCCTACCTGGCCAAAATTGAAGAAAACTGCCATATCCGGACCTTACGAAAATCTCTCAAAATCACCCAAAAATGACCCGTCACCAATTTTTCCAAAAAGTGATGAAAATTAATTTACCACATCTGACATTCATAAAAAATGTGGAAACGCGCCCGGGTCACTTCATTAAAGCCCCCAATTTCAGCTTTAAAGATTGCCAGAAAGCACACCTGAGAACAGGATTTGGAGAGAGGGGGGGTGGAGAGAGTTTTTGCTCTATTTCTTCCTAAATAATGACACAATCACTCTTCCAGCACTTTACCCTCACTACAAATGACCAAACACACCTACCTGACACAATATTGAAGAAAAAAAATTTTTCATCCCTACCTGGCCAAAATTGAAGAAAACTGCCATATCCGGACCTTACGAAAATCTCTCAAAATCACCCAAAAATGACCCGTCACCAATTTTTCCAAAAAGTGATGAAAATTAATTTACCACACCTGACATTCATAAAAAATGTGGAAACGCGCCCGGGTCACTTCATTAAAGCCCCCAATTTCAGCTTTAAAGATTGCCAGAAAGCACACCTGAGAACAGGATTTGGAGAGAGGGGGGGTGGAGAGAGTTTTTGCTCTTTTTCTTCCTAAATAATGACACAATCACTCTTCCAGCACTTTACCCTCACTACAAATGACCAAACACACCTACCTGACACAATATTGAAGAAAAAAATTTTTCATCCCTACCTGGCCAAAATTGAAGAAAACTGCCATATCCGGACCTTACGAAAATCTCTCAAAATCACCCAAAAATGACACGTCACCAATTTTTCCAAAAAGTGATGAAAATTAATTTACCACACCTGACATTCATAAAAAATGTGGAAACGCGCCCGGGTCACTTCATTAAAGCCCCCAATTTCAGCTTTAAAGATTGCCAGAAAGCACACCTGAGAACAGGAATTGGAGAGAGGGGGGGGGTGGAGAGAGTTTTTGCTCTATTTCTTCCTAAATAATGACACAATCACTCTTCCAGCACTTTACCCTCACTACAAATGACCAAACACACCTACCTGACACAATATTGAAGAAAAAAATTTTTCATCCCTACCTGGCCAAAATTGAAGAAAACTGCCATATCCGGACCTTACGAAAATCTCTCAAAATCACCCAAAAATGACCCGTCACCAATTTTTCCAAAAAGTGATGAAAATTAATTTACCACACCTGACATTCATAAAAAATGTGGAAACGCGCCCGGGTCACTTCATTAAAGCCCCCAATTTCAGCTTTAAAGATTGCCAGAAAGCACACCTGAGAACAGGATTTGGAGAGAGGGGGGGTGGAGAGAGTTTTTGCTCTATTTCTTCCTAAATAATGACACAATCACTCTTCCAGCACTTTACCCTCACTACAAATGACCAAACACACCTACCTGACACAATATTGAAGAAAAAAATTTTTCATCCCTACCTGGCCAAAATTGAAGAAAACTGCCATATCCGGACCTTACGAAAATCTCTCAAAATCACCCAAAAATGACCCGTCACCAATTTTTCCAAAAAGTGATGAAAATTAATTTACCACATCTGACATTCATAAAAAATGTGGAAACGCGCCCGGGTCACTTCATTAAAGCCCCCAATTTCAGCTTTAAAGATTGCCAGAAAGCACACCTGAGAACAGGATTTGGAGAGAGGGGGGGTGGAGAGAGTTTTTGCTCTATTTCTTCCTAAATAATGACACAATCACTCTTCCAGCACTTTACCCTCACTACAAATGACCAAACACACCTACCTGACACAATATTGAAGAAAAAAAATTTTTCATCCCTACCTGGCCAAAATTGAAGAAAACTGCCATATCCGGACCTTACGAAAATCTCTCAAAATCACCCAAAAATGACCCGTCACCAATTTTTCCAAAAAGTGATGAAAATTAATTTACCACACCTGACATTCATAAAAAATGTGGAAACGCGCCCGGGTCACTTCATTAAAGCCCCCAATTTCAGCTTTAAAGATTGCCAGAAAGCACACCTGAGAACAGGATTTGGAGAGAGGGGGGGTGGAGAGAGTTTTTGCTCTTTTTCTTCCTAAATAATGACACAATCACTCTTCCAGCACTTTACCCTCACTACAAATGACCAAACACACCTACCTGACACAATATTGAAGAAAAAAATTTTTCATCCCTACCTGGCCAAAGCTGAAGAAAACTGCCATATCCGGACCTTACGAAAATCTCTCAAAATCACCCAAAAATGACCCGTCACCAATTTTTCCAAAAAGTGATGAAAATTAATTTACCACACCTGACATTCATAAAAAATGTGGAAACACGCCCGGGTCACTTCATTAAAGCCCCCAATTTCAGCTTTAAAGATTGCCAGAAAGCACACCTGAGAACAGGATTTGGAGAGAGGGGGGGTGGAGAGAGTTTTTGCTCTATTTCTTCCTAAATAATGACACAATCACTCTTCCAGCACTTTACCCTCACTACAAATGACCAAACACACCTACCTGACACAATATTGAAGAAAAAAATTTTTCATCCCTACCTGGCCAAAATTGAAGAAAACTGCCATATCCGGACCTTACGAAAATCTCTCAAAATCACCCAAAAATGACCCGTCACCAATTTTTCCAAAAAGTGATGAAAATTAATTTACCACACCTGACATTCATAAAAAATGTGGAAACGCGCCCAGGTCACTTCATTAAAGCCCCCAATTTCAGCTTTAAAGATTGCCAGAAAGCACACCTGAGAACAGGATTTGGAGAGAGGGGGGGTGGAGAGTTTTTGCTCTATTTCTTCCTAAATAATGACACAATCACTCTTCCAGCACTTTACCCTCACTACAAATGACCAAACACACCTACCTGACACAATATTGAAGAAAAAAAATTTTTCATCCCTACCTGGCCAAAATTGAAGAAAACTGCCATATCCGGACCTTACGAAAATCTCTCAAAATCACCCAAAAATGACCCGTCACCAATTTTTCCAAAAAGTGATGAAAATTAATTTACCACACCTGACATTCATAAAAAATGTGGAAACGCGCCCGGGTCACTTCATTAAAGCCCCCAATTTCAGCTTTAAAGATTGCCAGAAAGCACACCTGAGAACAGGATTTGGAGAGAGGGGGGGTGGAGAGAGTTTTTGCTCTATTTCTTCCTAAATAATGACACAATCACTCTTCCAGCACTTTACCCTCACTACAAATGACCAAACACACCTACCTGACACAATATTGAAGAAAAAAATTTTTCAACCCTACCTGGCCAAAATTGAAGAAAACTGCCATATCCGGACCTTACGAAAATCTCTCAAAATCACCCAAAAATGACCCGTCACCAATTTTTCCAAAAAGTGATGAAAATTAATTTACCACACCTGACATTCATAAAAAATGTGGAAACGCGCCCGGGTCACTTCATTAAAGCCCCCAATTTCAGCTTTAAAGATTGCCAGAAAGCACACCTGAGAACAGGATTTGGAGAGAGGGGGGGTGGAGAGAGTTTTTGCTCTATTTCTTCCTAAATAATGACACAATCACTCTTCCAGCACTTTACCCTCACTACAAATGACCAAACACACCTACCTGACACAATATTGAAGAAAAAAAATTTTTCATCCCTACCTGGCCAAAATTGAAGAAAACTGCCATATCCGGACCTTACGAAAATCTCTCAAAATCACCCAAAAATGACTCGTCACCAATTTTTCCAAAAAGTGATGAAAATTAATTTACCACACCTGACATTCATAAAAAATGTGGAAACGCGCCCGGGTCACTTCATTAAAGCCCCCAATTTCAGCTTTAAAGATTGCCAGAAAGCACACCTGAGAACAGGATTTGGAGAGAGGGGGGGGTGGAGAGAGTTTTTGCTCTTTTTCTTCCTAAATAATGACACAATCACTCTTCCAGCACTTTACCCTCACTACAAATGACCAAACACACCTACCTGACACAATATTGAAGAAAAAAATTTTTCATCCCTACCTGGCCAAAGCTGAAGAAAACTGCCATATCCGGACCTTACGAAAATCTCTCAAAATCACCCAAAAATGACCCGTCACCAATTTTTCCAAAAAGTGATGAAAATTAATTTACCACACCTGACATTCATAAAAAATGTGGAAACGCGCCCGGGTCACTTCATTAAAGCCCCCAATTTCAGCTTTAAAGATTGCCAGAAAGCACACCTGAGAACAGGATTTGGAGAGAGGGGGGGTGGAGAGAGTTTTTGCTCTATTTCTTCCTAAATAATGACACAATCACTCTTCCAGCACTTTACCCTCACTACAAATGACCAAACACACCTACCTGACACAATATTGAAGAAAAAAATTTTTCATCCCTACCTGGCCAAAATTGAAGAAAACTGCCATATCCGGACCTTACGAAAATCTCTCAAAATCACCCAAAAATGACCCGTCACCAATTTTTCCAAAAAGTGATGAAAATTAATTTACCACACCTGACATTCATAAAAAATGTGGAAACGCGCCCGGGTCACTTCATTAAAGCCCCCAATTTCAGCTTTAAAGATTGCCAGAAAGCACACCTGAGAACAGGATTTGGAGAGAGGGGGGGTGGAGAGAGTTTTTGCTCTATTTCTTCCTAAATAATGACACAATCACTCTTCCAGCACTTTACCCTCACTACAAATGACCAAACACACCTACCTGACACAATATTGAAGAAAAAAATTTTTCATCCCTACCTGGCCAAAATTGAAGAAAACTGCCATATCCAGACCTTACGAAAATCTCTCAAAATCACCCAAAAATGACCCGTCACCAATTTTTCCAAAAAGTGATGAAAATTAATTTACCACACCTGACATTCATAAAAAATGTGGAAACGCGCCCGGGTCACTTCATTAAAGCCCCCAATTTCAGCTTTAAAGATTGCCAGAAAGCACACCTGAGAACAGGATTTGGAGAGAGGGGGGGTGGAGAGAGTTTTTGCTCTATTTCTTCCTAAATAATGACACAATCACTCTTCCAGCACTTTACCCTCACTACAAATGACCAAACACACCTACCTGACACAATATTGAAGAAAAAAATTTTTCATCCCTACCTGGCCAAAATTGAAGAAAACTGCCATATCCGGACCTTACGAAAATCTCTCAAAATCACCCAAAAATGACCCATCACCAATTTTTCCAAAAAGTGATGAAAATTAATTTACCACACCTGACATTCATAAAAAATGTGGAAACGCGCCCGGGTCACTTCATTAAAGCCCCCAATTTCAGCTTTAAAGATTGCCAGAAAGCACACCTGAGAACAGGATTTGGAGAGAGGGGGGTGGAGAGAGTTTTTGCTCTATTTCTTCCTAAATAATGACACAATCACTCTTCCAGCACTTTACCCTCACTACAAATGACCAAACACACCTACCTGACACAATATTGAAGAAAAAAATTTTTCATCCCTACCTGGCCAAAATTGAAGAAAACTGCCATATCCGGACCTTACGAAAATCTCTCAAAATCACCCAAAAATGACCCGTCACCAATTTTTCCAAAAAGTGATGAAAATTAATTTACCACACCTGACATTCATAAAAAATGTGGAAACGCGCCCGGGTCACTTCATTAAAGCCCCCATTTTTCAGCTTTAAAGGTTGCCAGAAAGCACACCTGAGAACAGGATTTGGAGAGAGGGGGGTGGAGAGAGTTTTTGCTCTATTTCTTCCTAAATAATGACACAATCACTCTTCCAGCACTTTACCCTCACTACAAATGACCAAACACACCTACCTGACACAATATTGAAGAAAAAAATTTTTCATCCCTACCTGGCCAAAATTGAAGAAAACTGCCATATCCGGACCTTACGAAAATCTCTCAAAATCACCCAAAAATGACCCGTCACCAATTTTTCCAAAAAGTGATGAAAATTAATTTACCACACCTGACATTCATAAAAAATGTGGAAACGCGCCCGGGTCACTTCATTAAAGCCCCCAATTTCAGCTTTAAAGATTGCCAGAAAGCACACCTGAGAACAGGATTTGGAGAGAGGGGGGGTGGAGAGAGTTTTTGCTCTATTTCTTCCTAAATAATGACACAATCACTCTTCCAGCACTTTACCCTCACTACAAATGACCAAACACACCTACCTGACACAATATTGAAGAAAAAAATTTTTCATCCCTTCCTGGCCAAAATTGAAGAAAACTGCCATATCCGGACCTTACGAAAATCTCTCAAAATCACCCAAAAATGACCCGTCACCAATTTTTCCAAAAAGTGATGAAAATTAATTTACCACACCTGACATTCATAAAAAATGTGGAAACGCGCCCGGGTCACTTCATTAAAGCCCCCAATTTCAGCTTTAAAGATTGCCAGAAAGCACACCTGAGAACAGGATTTGGAGAGAGGGGGGGTGGAGAGAGTTTTTGCTCTATTTCTTGCTAAATAATGACACAATCACTCTTCCAGCACTTTACCCTCACTACAAATGACCAAACACACCTACCTGACACAATATTGAAGAAAAAAATTTTTCATCCCTACCTGGCCAAAATTGAAGAAAACTGCCATATCCGGACCTTACGAAAATCTCTCAAAATCACCCAAAAATGACCCGTCACCAATTTTTCCAAAAAGTGATGAAAATTAATTTACCACACCTGACATTCATAAAAAATGTGGAAACGCGCCCGGGTCACTTCATTAAAGCCCCCAATTTCAGCTTTAAAGATTGCCAGAAAGCACACCTGAGAACAGGATTTGGAGAGAGGGGGGGTGGAGAGAGTTTTTGCTCTATTTCTTCCTAAATAATGACACAATCACTCTTCCAGCACTTTACCCTCACTACAAATGACCAAACACACCTACCTGACACAATATTGAAGAAAAAATTTTTCATCCCTACCTGGCCAAAATTGAAGAAAACTGCCATACTCGGACCTTACGAAAATCTCTCAAAATCACCCAAAAATGACCCGTCACCAATTTTTCCAAAAAGTGATGAAAATTAATTTACCACACCTGACATTCATAAAAAATGTGGAAACGCGCCCGGGTCACTTCATTAAAGCCCCCAATTTCAGCTTTAAAGATTGCCAGAAAGCACACCTGAGAACAGGATTTGGAGAGAGGGGGGGTGGAGAGAGTTTTTGCTCTATTTCTTCCTAAATAATGACACAATCACTCTTCCAGCACTTTACCCTCACTACAAATGACCAAACACACCTACCTGACACAATATTGAAGAAAAAAATTTTTCATCCCTACCTGGCCAAAATTGAAGAAAACTGCCATATCCGGACCTTACGAAAATCTCTCAAAATCACCCAAAAATGACCCGTCACCAATTTTTCCAAAAAGTGATGAAAATTAATTTACCACACCTGACATTCATAAAAAATGTGGAAACGCGCCCGGGTCACTTCATTAAAGCCCCCAATTTCAGCTTTAAAGATTGCCAGAAAGCACACCTGAGAACAGGATTTGGAGAGAGGGGGGGTGGAGAGAGTTTTTGCTCTATTTCTTCCTAAATAATGACACAATCACTCTTCCAGCACTTTACCCTCACTACAAATGACCAAACACACCTACCTGACACAATATTGAAGAAAAAAATTTTTCATCCCTACCTGGCCAAAATTGAAGAAAACTGCCATATCCGGACCTTACGAAAATCTCTCAAAATCACCCAAAAATGACCCGGCACCAATTTTTCCAAAAAGTGATGAAAATTAATTTACCACACCTGACATTCATAAAAAATGTGGAAACGCCCCCGGGTCACTTCATTAAAGCCCCCAATTTCAGCTTTAAAGATTGCCAGAAAGCACACCTGAGAACAGGATTTGGAGAGAGGGGGGGTGGAGAGAGTTTTTGCTCTATTTCTTCCTAAATAATGACACAATCACTCTTCCAGCACTTTACCCTCACTACAAATGACCAAACACACCTACCTGACACAATATTGAAGAAAAAAATTTTTCATCCCTACCTGGCCAAAATTGAAGAAAACTGCCATATCCGGACCTTACGAAAATCTCTCAAAATCACCCAAAAATGACCCGTCACCAATTTTTCCAAAAAGTGATGAAAATTAATTTACCACACCTGACATTCATAAAAAATGTGGAAACGCGCCCGGGTCACTTCATTAAAGCCCCCAATTTCAGCTTTAAAGATTGCCAGAAAGCACACCTGAGAACAGGATTTGGAGAGAGGGGGGGTGGAGAGAGTTTTTGCTCTATTTCTTCCTAAATAATGACACAATCACTCTTCCAGCACTTTACCCTCACTACAAATGACCAAACACACCTACCTGACACAATATTGAAGAAAAAAATTTTTCATCCCTACCTGGCCAAAATTGAAGAAAACTGCCATATCCGGACCTTACGAAAATCTCTCAAAATCACCCAAAAATGACCCGTCACCAATTTTTCCAAAAAGTGATGAAAATTAATTTACCACACCTGACATTCATAAAAAATGTGGAAACGCGCCCGGGTCACTTCATTAAAGCCCCCAATTTCAGCTTTAAAGATTGCCAGAAAGCACACCTGAGAACAGGATTTGGAGAGAGGGGGGGTGGAGAGAGTTTTTGCTCTATTTCTTCCTAAATAATGACACAATCACTCTTCCAGCACTTTACCCTCACTACAAATGACCAAACACACCTACCTGACACAATATTGAAGAAAAAAATTTTTCATCCCTACCTGGCCAAAATTGAAGAAAACTGCCATATCCGGACCTTACGAAAATCTCTCAAAATCACCCAAAAATGACCCGTCACCAATTTTTCCAAAAAGTGATGAAAATTAATTTACCACACCTGACATTCATAAAAAATGTGGAAACGCGCCCGGGTCACTTCATTAAAGCCCCCAATTTCAGCTTTAAAGATTGCCAGAAAGCACACCTGAGAACAGGATTTGGAGAGAGGGGGGGTGGAGAGAGTTTTTGCTCTATTTCTTCCTAAATAATGACACAATCACTCTTCCAGCACTTTACCCTCACTACAAATGACCAAACACACCTACCTGACACAATATTGAAGAAAAAAATTTTTCATCCCTACCTGGCCAAAATTGAAGAAAACTGCCATATCCGGACCTTACGAAAATCTCTCAAAATCACCCAAAAATGACCCGTCACCAATTTTTCCAAAAAGTGATGAAAATTAATTTACCACACCTGACATTCATAAAAAATGTGGAAACGCGCCCGGGTCACTTCATTAAAGCCCCCAATTTCAGCTTTAAAGATTGCCAGAAAGCACACCTGAGAACAGGATTTGGAGAGAGGGGGGGTGGAGAGAGTTTTTGCTCTATTTCTTCCTAAATAATGACACAATCACTCTTCCAGCACTTTACCCTCACTACAAATGACCAAACACACCTACCTGACACAATATTGAAGAAAAAAATTTTTCATCCCTACCTGGCCAAAATTGAAGAAAACTGCCATATCCGGACCTTACGAAAATCTCTCAAAATCACCCAAAAATGACCCGTCACCAATTTTTCCAAAAAGTGATGAAAATTAATTTACCACACCTGACATTCATAAAAAATGTGGAAACGCGCCCGGGTCACTTCATTAAAGCCCCCAATTTCAGCTTTAAAGATTGCCAGAAAGCACACCTGAGAACAGGATTTGGAGAGAGGGGGGGTGGAGAGAGTTTTTGCTCTATTTCTTCCTAAATAATGACACAATCACTCTTCCAGCACTTTACCCTCACTACAAATGACCAAACACACCTACCTGACACAATATTGAAGAAAAAAATTTTTCATCCCTACCTGGCCAAAATTGAAGAAAACTGCCATATCCGGACCTTACGAAAATCTCTCAAAATCACCCAAAAATGACCCGTCACCAATTTTTCCAAAAAGTGATGAAAATTAATTTACCACACCTGACATTCATAAAAAATGTGGAAACGCGCCCGGGTCACTTCATTAAAGCCCCCAATTTCAGCTTTAAAGATTGCCAGAAAGCACACCTGAGAACAGGATTTGGAGAGAGGGGGGGTGGAGAGAGTTTTTGCTCTATTTCTTCCTAAATAATGACACAATCACTCTTCCAGCACTTTACCCTCACTACAAATGACCAAACACACCTACCTGACACAATATTGAAGAAAAAAATTTTTCATCCCTACCTGGCCAAAACTGAAGAAAACTGCCATATCCGGACCTTACGAAAATCTCTCAAAATCACCCAAAAATGACCCGTCACCAATTTTTCCAAAAAGTGATGAAAATTAAGTTACCACACCTGACATTCATAAAAAATGTGGAAACGCGCCCGGGTCACTTCATTAAAGCCCCCAATTTCAGCTTTAAAGATTGCCAGAAAGCACACCTGAGAACAGGATTTGGAGAGAGGGGGGGTGGAGAGAGTTTTTGCTCTATTTCTTCCTAAATAATGACACAATCACTCTTCCAGCACTTTACCCTCACTACAAATGACCAAACACACCTACCTGACACAATATTGAAGAAAAAAATTTTTCATCCCTACCTGGCCAAAATTGAAGAAAACTGCCATATCCGGACCTTACGAAAATCTCTCAAAATCACCCAAAAATGACCCGTCACCAATTTTTCCAAAAAGTGATGAAAATTAATTTACCACACCTGACATTCATAAAAAATGTGGAAACGCGCCCGGGTCACTTCATTAAAGCCCCCAATTTCAGCTTTAAAGATTGCCAGAAAGCACACCTGAGAACAGGATTTGGAGAGAGGGGGGGTGGAGAGAGTTTTTGCTCTATTTCTTCCTAAATAATGACACAATCACTCTTCCAGCACTTTACCCTCACTACAAATGACCAAACACACCTACCTGACACAATATTGAAGAAAAAAATTTTTCATCCCTACCTGGCCAAAATTGAAGAAAACTGCCATATCCGGACCTTACGAAAATCTCTCAAAATCACCCAAAAATGACCCGTCACCAATTTTTCCAAAAAGTGATGAAAATTAATTTACCACACCTGACATTCATAAAAAATGTGGAAACGCGCCCGGGTCACTTCATTAAAGCCCCCAATTTCAGCTTTAAAGATTGCCAGAAAGCACACCTGAGAACAGGATTTGGAGAGAGGGGGGGTGGAGAGAGTTTTTGCTCTATTTCTTCCTAAATAATGACACAATCACTCTTCCAGCACTTTACCCTCACTACAAATGACCAAACACACCTACCTGACACAATATTGAAGAAAAAATTTTTCATCCCTACCTGGCCAAAACTGAAGAAAACTGCCATATCCGGACCTTACGAAAATCTCTCAAAATCACCCAAAAATGACCCGTCACCAATTTTTCCAAAAAGTGATGAAAATTAAGTTACCACACCTGACATTCATAAAAAATGTGGAAACGCGCCCGGGTCACTTCATTAAAGCCCCCAATTTCAGCTTTAAAGATTGCCAGAAAGCACACCTGAGAACAGGATTTGGAGAGAGGGGGGGTGGAGAGAGTTTTTGCTCTATTTCTTCCTAAATAATGACACAATCACTCTTCCAGCACTTTACCCTCACTACAAATGACCAAACACACCTACCTGACACAATATTGAAGAAAAAAATTTTTCATCCCTACCTGGCCAAAATTGAAGAAAACTGCCATATCCGGACCTTACGAAAATCTCTCAAAATCACCCAAAAATGACCCGCCACCAATTTTTCCAAAAAGTGATGAAAATTAATTTACCACACCTGACATTCATAAAAAATGTGGAAACGCGCCCGGGTCACTTCATTAAAGCCCCCAATTTCAGCTTTAAAGATTGCCAGAAAGCACACCTGAGAACAGGATTTGGAGAGAGGGGGGGTGGAGAGAGTTTTTGCTCTATTTCTTCCTAAATAATGACACAATCACTCTTCCAGCACTTTACCCTCACTACAAATGACCAAACACACCTACCTGACACAATATTGAAGAAAAAAATTTTTCATCCCTACCTGGCCAAAATTGAAGAAAACTGCCATATCCGGACCTTACGAAAATCTCTCAAAATCACCCAAAAATGACCCGTCACCAATTTTTCCAAAAAGTGATGAAAATTAATTTACCACACCTGACATTCATAAAAAATGTGGAAACGCGCCCGGGTCACTTCATTAAAGCCCCCAATTTCAGCTTTAAAGATTGCCAGAAAGCACACCTGAGAACAGGATTTGGAGAGAGGGGGGGTGGAGAGAGTTTTTGCTCTATTTCTTCCTAAATAATGACACAATCACTCTTCCAGCACTTTACCCTCACTACAAATGACCAAACACACCTACCTGACACAATATTGAAGAAAAAAATTTTTCATCCCTACCTGGCCAAAATTGAAGAAAACTGCCATATCCGGACCTTACGAAAATCTCTCAAAATCACCCAAAAATGACCCGTCACCAATTTTTCCAAAAAGTGATGAAAATTAAGTTACCACACCTGACATTCATAAAAAATGTGGAAACGCGCCCGGGTCACTTCATTAAAGCCCCCAATTTCAGCTTTAAAGATTGCCAGAAAGCACACCTGAGAACAGGATTTGGAGAGAGGGGGGGTGGAGAGAGTTTTTGCTCTATTTCTTCCTAAATAATGACACAATCACTCTTCCAGCACTTTACCCTCACTACAAATGACCAAACACACCTACCTGACACAATATTGAAGAAAAAAATTTTTCATCCCTACCTGGCCAAAATTGAAGAAAACTGCCATATCCGGACCTTACGAAAATCTCTCAAAATCACCCAAAAATGACCCGTCACCAATTTTTCCAAAAAGTGATGAAAATTAATTTACCACACCTGACATTCATAAAAAATGTGGAAACGCGCCCGGGTCACTTCATTAAAGCCACCAATTTCAGCTTTAAAGATTGCCAGAAAGCACACCTGAGAACAGGATTTGGAGAGAGGGGGGGTGGAGAGAGTTTTTGCTCTATTTCTTCCTAAATAATGACACAATCACTCTTCCAGCACTTTACCCTCACTACAAATGACCAAACACACCTACCTGACACAATATTGAAGAAAAAAATTTTTCATCCCTACCTGGCCAAAATTGAAGAAAACTGCCATATCCGGACCTTACGAAAATCTCTCAAAATCACCCAAAAATGACCCGTCACCAATTTTTCCAAAAAGTGATGAAAATTAAGTTACCACACCTGACATTCATAAAAAATGTGGAAACGCGCCCGGGTCACTTCATTAAAGCCCCCAATTTCAGCTTTAAAGATTGCCAGAAAGCACACCTGAGAACAGGATTTGGAGAGAGGGGGGGTGGAGAGAGTTTTTGCTCTATTTCTTCCTAAATAATGACACAATCACTCTTCCAGCACTTTACCCTCACTACAAATGACCAAACACACCTACCTGACACAATATTGAAGAAAAAAATTTTTCATCCCTACCTGGCCAAAACTGAAGAAAACTGCCATATCCGGACCTTACGAAAATCTCTCAAAATCACCCAAAAATGACCCGTCACCAATTTTTCCAAAAAGTGATGAAAATTAAGTTACCACACCTGACATTCATAAAAAATGTGGAAACGCGCCCGGGTCACTTCATTAAAGCCCCCAATTTCAGCTTTAAAGATTGCCAGAAAGCACACCTGAGAACAGGATTTGGAGAGAGGGGGGGGTGGAGAGAGTTTTTGCTCTATTTCTTCCTAAATAATGACACAATCACTCTTCCAGCACTTTACCCTCACTACAAATGACCAAACACACCTACCTGACACAATATTGAAGAAAAAAATTTTTCATCCCTACCTGGCCAAAATTGAAGAAAACTGCCATATCCGGACCTTACGAAAATCTCTCAAAATCACCCAAAAATGACCCGTCACCAATTTTTCCAAAAAGTGATGAAAATTAATTTACCACACCTGACATTCATAAAAAATGTGGAAACGTGCCCGGGTCACTTCATTAAAGCCCCCAATTTCAGCTTTAAAGATTGCCAGAAAGCACACCTGAGAACAGGATTTGGAGAGAGGGGGGGTGGAGAGAGTTTTTGCTCTATTTCTTCCTAAATAATGACACAATCACTCTTCCAGCACTTTACCCTCACTACAAATGACCAAACACACCTACTTGACACAATATTGAAGAAAAAAATTTTTCATCCCCACCTGGCCAAAATTGAAGAAAACTGCCATATCCGGACCTTACGAAAATCTCTCAAAATCACCCAAAAATGACCCGTCACCAATTTTTCCAAAAAGTGATGAAAATTAATTTACCACACCTGACATTCATAAAAAATGTGGAAACGCGCCCGGGTCACTTCATTAAAGCCCCCAATTTCAGCTTTAAAGATTGCCAGAAAGCACACCTGAGAACAGGATTTGGAGAGAGGGGGGGTGGAGAGAGTTTTTGCTCTATTTCTTCCTAAATAATGACACAATCACTCTTCCAGCACTTTACCCTCACTACAAATGACCAAACACACCTACCTGACAAAATATTGAAGAAAAAAAATTTTTCATCCCTACCTGGCCAAAATTGAAGAAAACTGCCATATCCGGACCTTACGAAAATCTCTCAAAATCACCCAAAAATGACCCGTCACCAATTTTTCCAAAAAGTGATGAAAATTAATTTACCACACCTGACATTCATAAAAAATGTGGAAACGCGCCCGGGTCACTTCATTAAAGCCCCCAATTTCAGCTTTAAAGATTGCCAGAAAGCACACCTGAGAACAGGATTTGGAGAGAGGGGGGGTGGAGAGAGTTTTTGCTCTATTTCTTCCTAAATAATGACACAATCACTCTTCCAGCACTTTACCCTCACTACAAATGACCAAACACACCTACCTGACACAATATTGAAGAAAAAAATTTTTCATCCCTACCTGGCCAAAATTGAAGAAAACTGCCATATCCGGACCTTACGAAAATCTCTCAAAATCACCCAAAAATGACCCGTCACCAATTTTTCCAAAAAGTGATGAAAATTAATTTACCACACCTGACATTCATAAAAAATGTGGAAACGCGCCCGGGTCACTTCATTAAAGCCCCCAATTTCAGCTTTAAAGATTGCCAGAAAGCACACCTGAGAACAGGATTTGGAGAGAGGGGGGGTGGAGAGAGTTTTTGCTCTATTTCTTCCTAAATAATGACACAATCACTCTTCCAGCACTTTACCCTCACTACAAATGACCAAACACACCTACCTGACACAATATTGAAGAAAAAAATTTTTCATCCCTACCTGGCCAAAATTGAAGAAAACTGCCATATCCGGACCTTACGAAAATCTCTCAAAATCACCCAAAAATGACCCGTCACCAATTTTTCCAAAAAGTGATGAAAATTAATTTACCACACCTGACATTCATAAAAAATGTGGAAACGCCCCCGGGTCACTTCATTAAAGCCCCCAATTTCAGCTTTAAAGATTGCCAGAAAGCACACCTGAGAACAGGATTTGGAGAGAGGGGGGGTGGAGAGAGTTTTTGCTCTATTTCTTCCTAAATAATGACACAATCACTCTTCCAGCACTTTACCCTCACTACAAATGACCAAACACACCTACCTGACACAATATTGAAGAAAAAAATTTTTCATCCCTACCTGGCCAAAATTGAAGAAAACTGCCATATCCGGACCTTACGAAAATCTCTCAAAATCACCCAAAAATGACCCGTCACCAATTTTTCTAAAAAGTGATGAAAATTAATTTACCACACCTGACATTCATAAAAAATGTGGAAACGCGCCCGGGTCACTTCATTAAAGCCCCCAATTTCAGCTTTAAAGATTGCCAGAAAGCACACCTGAGAACAGGATTTGGAGAGAGGGGGGGTGGAGAGAGTTTTTGCTCTATTTCTTCCTAAATAATGACACAATCACTCTTCCAGCACTTTACCCTCACTACAAATGACCAAACACACCTACCTGACACAATATTGAAGAAAAAAATTTTTCATCCCTACCTGGCCAAAATTGAAGAAAACTGCCATATCCGGACCTTACGAAAATCTCTCAAAATCACCCAAAAATGACCCGTCACCAATTTTTCCAAAAAGTGATGAAAATTAATTTACCACACCTGACATTCATAAAAAATGTGGAAACGCGCCCGGGTCACTTCATTAAAGCCCCCAATTTCAGCTTTAAAGATTGCCAGAAAGCACACCTGAGAACAGGATTTGGAGAGAGGGGGGGTGGAGAGAGTTTTTGCTCTATTTCTTCCTAAATAATGACACAATCACTCTTCCAGCACTTTACCCTCACTACAAATGACCAAACACACCTACCTGACACAATATTGAAGAAAAAAATTTTTCATCCCTACCTGGCCAAAATTGAAGAAAACTGCCATATCCGGACCTTACGAAAATCTCTCAAAATCACCCAAAAATGACCCGTCACCAATTTTTCCAAAAAGTGATGAAAATTAATTTACCACACCTGACATTCATAAAAAATGTGGAAACGCGCCCGGGTCACTTCATTAAAGCCCCCAATTTCAGCTTTAAAGATTGCCAGAAAGCACACCTGAGAACAGGATTTGGAGAGAGGGGCGGTGGAGAGAGTTTTTGCTCTATTTCTTCCTAAATAATGACACAATCACTCTTCCAGCACTTTACCCTCACTACAAATGACCAAACACACCTACCTGACAAAATATTGAAGAAAAAAAATTTTTCATCCCTACCTGGCCAAAATTGAAGAAAACTGCCATATCCGGACCTTACGAAAATCTCTCAAAATCACCCAAAAATGACCCGTCACCAATTTTTCCAAAAAGTGATGAAAATTAATTTACCACACCTGACATTCATAAAAAATGTGGAAACGCGCCCGGGTCACTTCATTAAAGCCCCCAATTTCAGCTTTAAAGATTGCCAGAAAGCACACCTGAGAACAGGATTTGGAGAGAGGGGGGGTGGAGAGAGTTTTTGCTCTATTTCTTCCTAAATAATGACACAATCACTCTTCCAGCACTTTACCCTCACTACAAATGACCAAACACACCTACCTGACACAATATTGAAGAAAAAAATTTTTCATCCCTACCTGGCCAAAATTGAAGAAAACTGCCATATCCGGACCTTACGAAAATCTCTCAAAATCACCCAAAAATGACCCGTCACCAATTTTTCCAAAAAGTGATGAAAATTAATTTACCACACCTGACATTCATAAAAAATGTGGAAACGCGCCCGGGTCACTTCATTAAAGCCCCCAATTTCAGCTTTAAAGATTGCCAGAAAGCACACCTGAGAACAGGATTTGGAGAGAGGGGGGGTGGAGAGAGTTTTTGCTCTATTTCTTCCTAAATAATGACACAATCACTCTTCCAGCACTTTACCCTCACTACAAATGACCAAACACACCTACCTGACACAATATTGAAGAAAAAAATTTTTCATCCCTACCTGGCCAAAATTGAAGAAAACTGCCATATCCGGACCTTACGAAAATCTCTCAAAATCACCCAAAAATGACCCGTCACCAATTTTTCCAAAAAGTGATGAAAATTAATTTACCACACCTGACATTCATAAAAAATGTGGAAACGCCCCCGGGTCACTTCATTAAAGCCCCCAATTTCAGCTTTAAAGATTGCCAGAAAGCACACCTGAGAACAGGATTTGGAGAGAGGGGGGGTGGAGAGAGTTTTTGCTCTATTTCTTCCTAAATAATGACACAATCACTCTTCCAGCACTTTACCCTCACTACAAATGACCAAACACACCTACCTGACACAATATTGAAGAAAAAAATTTTTCATCCCTACCTGGCCAAAATTGAAGAAAACTGCCATATCCGGACCTTACGAAAATCTCTCAAAATCACCCAAAAATGACCCGTCACCAATTTTTCTAAAAAGTGATGAAAATTAATTTACCACACCTGACATTCATAAAAAATGTGGAAACGCGCCCGGGTCACTTCATTAAAGCCCCCAATTTCAGCTTTAAAGATTGCCAGAAAGCACACCTGAGAACAGGATTTGGAGAGAGGGGGGGTGGAGAGAGTTTTTGCTCTATTTCTTCCTAAATAATGACACAATCACTCTTCCAGCACTTTACCCTCACTACAAATGACCAAACACACCTACCTGACACAATATTGAAGAAAAAAATTTTTCATCCCTACCTGGCCAAAATTGAAGAAAACTGCCATATCCGGACCTTACGAAAATCTCTCAAAATCACCCAAAAATGACCCGTCACCAATTTTTCCAAAAAGTGATGAAAATTAATTTACCACACCTGACATTCATAAAAAATGTGGAAACGCGCCCGGGTCACTTCATTAAAGCCCCCAATTTCAGCTTTAAAGATTGCCAGAAAGCACACCTGAGAACAGGATTTGGAGAGAGGGGGGGTGGAGAGAGTTTTTGCTCTATTTCTTCCTAAATAATGACACAATCACTCTTCCAGCACTTTACCCTCACTACAAATGACCAAACACACCTACCTGACACAATATTGAAGAAAAAAATTTTTCATCCCTACCTGGCCAAAATTGAAGAAAACTGCCATATCCGGACCTTACGAAAATCTCTCAAAATCACCCAAAAATGACCCGTCACCAATTTTTCCAAAAAGTGATGAAAATTAATTTACCACACCTGACATTCATAAAAAATGTGGAAACGCGCCCGGGTCACTTCATTAAAGCCCCCAATTTCAGCTTTAAAGATTGCCAGAAAGCACACCTGAGAACAGGATTTGGAGAGAGGGGCGGTGGAGAGAGTTTTTGCTCTATTTCTTCCTAAATAATGACACAATCACTCTTCCAGCACTTTACCCTCACTACAAATGACCAAACACACCTACCTGACACAATATTGAAGAAAAAAATTTTTCATCCCTACCTGGCCAAAATTGAAGAAAACTGCCATATCCGGACCTTACGAAAATCTCTCAAAATCACCCAAAAATGACCCGTCACCAATTTTTCCAAAAAGTGATGAAAATTAATTTACCACACCTGACATTCATAAAAAATGTGGAAACGCGCCCGGGTCACTTCATTAAAGCCCCCAATTTCAGCTTTAAAGATTGCCAGAAAGCACACCTGAGAACAGGATTTGGAGAGAGGGGGGGTGGAGAGAGTTTTTGCTCTATTTCTTCCTAAATAATGACACAATCACTCTTCCAGCACTTTACCCTCACTACAAATGACCAAACACACCTACCTGACACAATATTGAAGAAAAAAATTTTTCATCCCTACCTGGCCAAAATTGAAGAAAACTGCCATATCCGGACCTTACGAAAATCTCTCAAAATCACCCAAAAATGACCCGTCACCAATTTTTCCAAAAAGTGATGAAAATTAATTTACCACACCTGACATTCATAAAAAATGTGGAAACGTGCCCGGGTCACTTCATTAAAGCCCCCAATTTCAGCTTTAAAGATTGCCAGAAAGCACACCTGAGAACAGGATTTGGAGAGAGGGGGGGTGGAGAGAGTTTTTGCTCTATTTCTTCCTAAATAATGACACAATCACTCTTCCAGCACTTTACCCTCACTACAAATGACCAAACACACCTACTTGACACAATATTGAAGAAAAAAATTTTTCATCCCTACCTGGCCAAAATTGAAGAAAACTGCCATATCCGGACCTTACGAAAATCTCTCAAAATCACCCAAAAATGACCCGTCACCAATTTTTCCAAAAAGTGATGAAAATTAATTTACCACACCTGACATTCAAAAAAAAAAATGTGGAAACGCGCCCGGGTCACATCATTAAAGCCCCCAATTTCAGCTTTAAAGATTGCCAGAAAGCACACCTGAGAACAGGATTTGGAGAGAGGGGGGGTGGAGAGAGTTTTTGCTCTATTTCTTCCTAAATAATGACACAATCACTCTTCCAGCACTTTACCCTCACTACAAATGACCAAACACACCTACCTGACACAATATTGAAGAAAAAAATTTTTCATCCCTACCTGGCCAAAATTGAAGAAAACTGCCATATCCGGACCTTACGAAAATCTCTCAAAATCACCCAAAAATGACCCGTCACCAATTTTTCCAAAAAGTGATGAAAATTAATTTACCACACCTGACATTCATAAAAAATGTGGAAACGCGCCCGGGTCACTTCATTAAAGCCCCCAATTTCAGCTTTAAAGATTGCCAGAAAGCACACCTGAGAACAGGATTTGGAGAGAGGGGGGGTGGAGAGAGTTTTTGCTCTATTTCTTCCTAAATAATGACACAATCACTCTTCCAGCACTTTACCCTCACTACAAATGACCAAACACACCTACCTGACACAATATTGAAGAAAAAAATTTTTCATCCCTACCTGGCCAAAATTGAAGAAAACTGCCATATCCGGACCTTACGAAAATCTCTCAAAATCACCCAAAAATGACCCGTCACCAATTTTTCCAAAAAGTGATGAAAATTAATTTACCACACCTGACATTCATAAAAAATGTGGAAACGCGCCCGGGTCACTTCATTAAAGCCCCCAATTTCAGCTTTAAAGATTGCCAGAAAGCACACCTGAGAACAGGATTTGGAGAGAGGGGGGGTGGAGAGAGTTTTTGCTCTATTTCTTCCTAAATAATGACACAATCACTCTTCCAGCACTTTACCCTCACTACAAATGACCAAACACACCTACCTGACACAATATTGAAGAAAAAAATTTTTCATCCCTACCTGGCCAAAATTGAAGAAAACTGCCATATCCGGACCTTACGAAAATCTCTCAAAATCACCCAAAAATGACCCGTCACCAATTTTTCCAAAAAGTGATGAAAATTAATTTACCACACCTGACATTCATAAAAAATGTGGAAACGCGCCGGGGTCACTTCATTAAAGCCCCCAATTTCAGCTTTAAAGATTGCCAGAAAGCACACCTGAGAACAGGATTTGGAGAGAGGGGGGGTGGAGAGAGTTTTTGCTCTATTTCTTCCTAAATAATGACACAATCACTCTTCCAGCACTTTACCCTCACTACAAATGACCAAACACACCTACCTGACACAATATTGAAGAAAAAAATTTTTCATCCCTACCTGGCCAAAATTGAAGAAAACTGCCATATCCGGACCTTACGAAAATCTCTCAAAATCACCCAAAAATGACCCGTCACCAATTTTTCCAAAAAGTGATGAAAAATAATTTACCACACCTGACATTCATAAAAAATGTGGAAACGCGCCCGGGTCACTTCATTAAAGCCCCCAATTTCAGCTTTAAAGATTGCCAGAAAGCACACCTGAGAACAGGATTTGGAGAGAGGGGGGGTGGAGAGAGTTTTTGCTCTATTTCTTCCTAAATAATGACACAATCACTCTTCCAGCACTTTACCCTCACTACAAATGACCAAACACACCTACCTGACACAATATTGAAGAAAAAAATTTTTCATCCCTACCTGGCCAAAATTGAAGAAAACTGCCATATCCGGACCTTACGAAAATCTCTCAAAATCACCCAAAAATGACCCGTCACCAATTTTTCCTAAAAGTGATGAAAATTAATTTACCACACCTGACATTCATAAAAAATGTGGAAACGCGCCCGGGTCACTTCATTAAAGCCCCCAATTTCAGCTTTAAAGATTGCCAGAAAGCACACCTGAGAACAGGATTTGGAGAGAGGGGGGGTGGAGAGAGTTTTTGCTCTATTTCTTCCTAAATAATGACACAATCACTCTTCCAGCACTTTACCCTCACTACAAATGACCAAACACACCTACCTGACACAATATTGAAGAAAAAAATTTTTCATCCCTACCTGGCCAAAATTGAAGAAAACTGCCATATCCGGACCTTACGAAAATCTCTCAAAATCACCCAAAAATGACCCGTCACCAATTTTTCCAAAAAGTGATGAAAATTAATTTACCACACCTGACATTCATAAAAAATGTGGAAACGCGCCCGGGTCACTTCATTAAAGCCCCCAATTTCAGCTTTAAAGATTGCCAGAAAGCACACCTGAGAACAGGATTTGGAGAGAGGGGGGGTGGAGAGAGTTTTTGCTCTATTTCTTCCTAAATAATGACACAATCACTCTTCCAGCACTTTACCCTCACTACAAATGACCAAACACACCTACCTGACACAATATTGAAGAAAAAAATTTTTCATCCCTACCTGGCCAAAATTGAAGAAAACTGCCATATCCGGACCTTACGAAAATCTCTCAAAATCACCCAAAAATGACCCGTCACCAATTTTTCCAAAAAGTGATGAAAATTAATTTACCACACCTGACATTCAAAAAAAAATGTGGAAACGCGCCCGGGTCACATCATTAAAGCCCCCAATTTCAGCTTTAAAGATTGCCAGAAAGCACACCTGAGAACAGGATTTGGAGAGAGGGGGGGTGGAGAGAGTTTTTGCTCTATTTCTTCCTAAATAATGACACAATCACTCTTCCAGCACTTTACCCTCACTACAAATGACCAAACACACCTACCTGACACAATATTGAAGAAAAAAATTTTTCATCCCTACCTGGCCAAAATTGAAGAAAACTGCCATATCCGGACCTTACGAAAATCTCTCAAAATCACCCAAAAATGACCCGTCACCAATTTTTCCAAAAAGTGATGAAAATTAATTTACCACACCTGACATTCATAAAAAATGTGGAAACGCGCCCGGGTCACTTCATTAAAGCCCCCAATTTCAGCTTTAAAGATTGCCAGAAAGCACACCTGAGAACAGGATTTGGAGAGAGGGGGGGTGGAGAGAGTTTTTGCTCTATTTCTTCCTAAATAATGACACAATCACTCTTCCAGCACTTTACCCTCACTACAAATGACCAAACACACCTACCTGACACAATATTGAAGAAAAAAATTTTTCATCCCTACCTGGCCAAAATTGAAGAAAACTGCCATATCCGGACCTTACGAAAATCTCTCAAAATCACCCAAAAATGACCCGTCACCAATTTTTCCAAAAAGTGATGAAAATTAATTTACCACACCTGACATTCATAAAAAATGTGGAAACGCACCCGGGTCACTTCATTAAAGCCCCCAATTTCAGCTTTAAAGATTGCCAGAAAGCACACCTGAGAACAGGATTTGGAGAGAGGGGGGGTGGAGAGAGTTTTTGCTCTATTTCTTCCTAAATAATGACACAATCACTCTTCCAGCACTTTACCCTCACTACAAATGACCAAACACACCTACCTGACACAATATTGAAGAAAAAAATTTTTCATCCCTACCTGGCCAAAATTGAAGAAAACTGCCATATCCGGACCTTACGAAAATCTCTCAAAATCACCCAAAAATGACCCGTCACCAATTTTTCCAAAAAGTGATGAAAATTAATTTACCACACCTGACATTCAAAAAAAAATGTGGAAACGCGCCCGGGTCACTTCATTAAAGCCCCCAATTTCAGCTTTAAAGATTGCCAGAAAGCACACCTGAGAACATGGATTTGGAGAGAGGGGGGGTGGAGAGAGTTTTTGCTCTATTTCTTCCTAAATAATGACACAATCACTCTTCCAGCACTTTACCCTCACTACAAATGACCAAACACACCTACCTGACACAATATTGAAGAAAAAAATTTTTCATCCCTACCTGGCCAAAATTGAAGAAAACTGCCATATCCGGACCTTACGAAAATCTCTCCAAATCACCCAAAAATGACCCGTCACCAATTTTTCCAAAAAGTGATGAAAATTAATTTACCACACCTGACATTCAAAAAAAAATGTGGAAACGCGCCCGGGTCACTTCATTAAAGCCCCCAATTTCAGCTTTAAAGATTGCCAGAAAGCACACCTGAGAACAGGATTTGGAGAGAGGGGGGGTGGAGAGAGTTTTTGCTCTATTTCTTCCTAAATAATGACACAATCACTCTTCCAGCACTTTACCCTCACTACAAATGACCAAACACACCTACCTGACACAATATTGAAGAAAAAAATTTTTCATCCCTACCTGGCCAAAATTGAAGAAAACTGCCATATCCGGACCTTACGAAAATCTCTCAAAATCACCCAAAAATGACCCGTCACCAATTTTTCCAAAAAGTGATGAAAATTAATTTACCACACCTGACATTCATAAAAAATGTGGAAACGCGCCCGGGTCACTTCATTAAAGCCCCCAATTTCAGCTTTAAAGATTGCCAGAAAGCACACCTGAGAACAGGATTTGGAGAGAGGGGGGGTGGAGAGAGTTTTTGCTCTATTTCTTCCTAAATAATGACACAATCACTCTTCCAGCACTTTACCCTCACTACAAATGACCAAACACACCTACCTGACACAATATTGAAGAAAAAAATTTTTCATCCCTACCTGGCCAAAATTGAAGAAAACTGCCATATCCGGACCTTACGAAAATCTCTCAAAATCACCCAAAAATGACCCGTCACCAATTTTTCCAAAAAGTGATGAAAATTAATTTACCACACCTGACATTCATAAAAAATGTGGAAACGCGCCCGGGTCACTTCATTAAAGCCCCCAATTTCAGCTTTAAAGATTGCCAGAAAGCACACCTGAGAACAGGATTTGGAGAGAGGGGGGGTGAAGAGAGTTTTTGCTCTATTTCTTCCTAAATAATGACACAATCACTCTTCCAGCACTTTACCCTCACTACAAATGACCAAACACACCTACCTGACACAATATTGAAGAAAAAAATTTTTCATCCCTACCTGGCCAAAATTGAAGAAAACTGCCATATCCGGACCTTACGAAAATCTCTCAAAATCACCCAAAAATGACCCGTCACCAATTTTTCCAAAAAGTGATGAAAATTAATTTACCACACCTGACATTCATAAAAAATGTGGAAACGCGCCCGGGTCACTTCATTAAAGCCCCCAATTTCAGCTTTAAAGATTGCCAGAAAGCACACCTGAGAACAGGATTTGGAGAGAGGGGGGGTGGAGAGAGTTTTTGCTCTATTTCTTCCTAAATAATGACACAATCACTCTTCCAGCACTTTACCCTCACTACAAATGACCGAACACACCTACCTGACACAATATTGAAGAAAAAAATTTTTCATCCCTTCCTGGCCAAAATTGAAGAAAACTGCCATATCCGGACCTTACGAAAATCTCTCAAAATCACCCAAAAATGACCCGTCACCAATTTTTCTAAAAAGTGATGAAAATTAATTTACCACACCTGACATTCATAAAAAATGTGGAAACGCGCCCGGGTCACTTCATTAAAGCCCCCAATTTCAGCTTTAAAGATTGCCAGAAAGCACACCTGAGAACAGGATTTGGAGAGAGGGGGGGTGGAGAGAGTTTTTGCTCTATTTCTTCCTAAATAATGACACAATCACTCTTCCAGCACTTTACCCTCACTACAAATGACCAAACACACCTACCTGACACAATATTGAAGAAAAAAATTTTTCATCCCTACCTGGCCAAAATTGAAGAAAACTGCCATATCTGGACCTTACGAAAATCTCTCAAAATCACCCAAAAATGACCCGTCACCAATTTTTCCAAAAAGTGATGAAAATTAATTTACCACACCTGACATTCATAAAAAATGTGGAAACGCGCCTGGGTCACTTCATTAAAGCCCCCAATTTCAGCTTTAAAGATTGCCAGAAAGCACACCTGAGAACAGGATTTGGAGAGAGGGGGGGTGGAGAGAGTTTTTGCTCTATTTCTTCCTAAATAATGACACAATCACTCTTCCAGCACTTTACCCTCACTACAAATGACCAAACACACCTACCTGACACAATATTGAAGAAAAAAATTTTTCATCCCTACCTGGCCAAAATTGAAGAAAACTGCCATATCCGGACCTTACGAAAATCTCTCAAAATCACCCAAAAATGACCCGTCACCAATTTTTCCAAAAAGTGATGAAAATTAATTTACCACACCTGACATTCATAAAAAATGTGGAAACGCGCCCGGGTCACTTCATTAAAGCCCCCAATTTCAGCTTTAAAGATTGCCAGAAAGCACACCTGAGAACAGGATTTGGAGAGAGGGGGGGTGGAGAGAGTTTTTGCTCTATTTCTTCCTAAATAATGACACAATCACTCTTCCAGCACTTTACCCTCACTACAAATGACCAAACACACCTACCTGACACAATATTGAAGAAAAAAATTTTTCATCCCTACCTGGCCAAAATTGAAGAAAACTGCCATATCCGGACCTTACGAAAATCTCTCAAAATCACCCAAAAATGACCCGTCACCAATTTTTCCAAAAAGTGATGAAAATTAATTTACCACACCTGACATTCATAAAAAATGTGGAAACGCGCCCGGGTCACTTCATTAAAGCCCCCAATTTCAGCTTTAAAGATTGCCAGAAAGCACACCTGAGAACAGGATTTGGAGAGAGGGGGGGTGGAGAGAGTTTTTGCTCTATTTCTTCCTAAATAATGACACAATCACTCTTCCAGCACTTTACCCTCACTACAAATGACCAAACACACCTACCTGACACAATATTGAAGAAAAAAATTTTTCATCCCTACCTGGCCAAAATTGAAGAAAACTGCCATATCCGGACCTTACGAAAATCTCTCAAAATCACCCAAAAATGACCCGTCACCAATTTTTCCAAAAAGTGATGAAAATTAATTTACCACACCTGACATTCATAAAAAATGTGGAAACGCGCCCGGGTCACTTCATTAAAGCCCCCAATTTCAGCTTTAAAGATTGCCAGAAAGCACACCTGAGAACAGGATTTGGAGAGAGGGGGGGTGGAGAGAGTTTTTGCTCTATTTCTTCCTAAATAATGACACAATCACTCTTCCAGCACTTTACCCTCACTACAAATGACCAAACACACCTACCTGACACAATATTGAAGAAAAAAATTTTTCATCCCTACCTGGCCAAAATTGAAGAAAACTGCCATATCCGGACCTTACGAAAATCTCTCAAAATCACCCAAAAATGACCCGTCACCAATTTTTCCAAAAAGTGATGAAAATTAATTTACCACACCTGACATTCATAAAAAATGTGGAAACGCGCCCGGGTCACTTCATTAAAGCCCCCAATTTCAGCTTTAAAGATTGCCAGAAAGCACACCTGAGAACAGGATTTGGAGAGAGGGGGGGTGGAGAGAGTTTTTGCTCTATTTCTTCCTAAATAATGACACAATCACTCTTCCAGCACTTTACCCTCACTACAAATGACCAAACACACCTACCTGACACAATATTGAAGAAAAAAATTTTTCATCCCTACCTGGCCAAAATTGAAGAAAACTGCCATATCCGGACCTTACGAAAATCTCTCAAAATCACCCAAAAATGACCCGTCACCAATTTTTCCAAAAAGTGATGAAAATTAATTTACCACACCTGACATTCATAAAAAATGTGGAAACGCGCCCGGGTCACTTCATTAAAGCCCCCAATTTCAGCTTTAAAGATTGCCAGAAAGCACATCTGAGAACAGGATTTGGAGAGAGGGGGGGTGGAGAGAGTTTTTGCTCTATTTCTTCCTAAATAATGACACAATCACTCTTCCAGCACTTTACCCTCACTACAAATGACCAAACACACCTACCTGACACAATATTGAAGAAAAAAATTTTTCATCCCTACCTGGCCAAAATTGAAGAAAACTGCCATATCCGGACCTTACGAAAATCTCTCAAAATCACCCAAAAATGACCCGTCACCAATTTTTCCAAAAAGTGATGAAAATTAATTTACCACACCTGACATTCATAAAAAATGTGGAAACGCGCCCGGGTCACTTCATTAAAGCCCCCAATTTCAGCTTTAAAGATTGCCAGAAAGCACACCTGAGAACAGGATTTGGAGAGAGGGGGGGTGGAGAGAGTTTTTGCTCTATTTCTTCCTAAATAATGACACAATCACTCTTCCAGCACTTTACCCTCACTACAAATGACCAAACACACCTACCTGACACAATATTGAAGAAAAAAATTTTTCATCCCTACCTGGCCAAAATTGAAGAAAACTGCCATATCCGGACCTTACGAAAATCTCTCAAAATCACCCAAAAATGACCCGTCACCAATTTTTCCAAAAAGTGATGAAAATTAATTTACCACACCTGACATTCATAAAAAATGTGGAAACGCGCCCGGGTCACTTCATTAAAGCCCCCAATTTCAGCTTTAAAGATTGCCAGAAAGCACACCTGAGAACAGGATTTGGAGAGAGGGGGGGTGGAGAGAGTTTTTGCTCTATTTCTTCCTAAATAATGACACAATCACTCTTCCAGCACTTTACCCTCACTACAAATGACCAAACACACCTACCTGACACAATATTGAAGAAAAAAATTTTTCATCCCTACCTGGCCAAAATTGAAGAAAACTGCCATATCCGGACCTTACGAAAATCTCTCAAAATCACCCAAAAATGACCCGTCACCAATTTTTCCAAAAAGTGATGAAAATTAATTTACCACACCTGACATTCATAAAAAATGTGGAAACGCGCCTGGGTCACTTCATTAAAGCCCCCAATTTCAGCTTTAAAGATTGCCAGAAAGCACATCTGAGAACAGGATTTGGAGAGAGGGGGGGTGGAGAGAGTTTTTGCTCTATTTCTTCCTAAATAATGACACAATCACTCTTCCAGCACTTTACCCTCACTACAAATGACCAAAAACACCTACCTGACACAATATTGAAGAAAAAAATTTTTCATCCCTACCTGGCCAAAATTGAAGAAAACTGCCATATCCGGACCTTACGAAAATCTCTCAAAATCACCCAAAAATGACCCGTCACCAATTTTTCCAAAAAGTGATGAAAATTAATTTACCACACCTGACATTCATAAAAAATGTGGAAACGCGCCCGGGTCACTTCATTAAAGCCCCCAATTTCAGCTTTAAAGATTGCCAGAAAGCACACCTGAGAACAGGATTTGGAGAGAGGGGGGGTGGAGAGAGTTTTTGCTCTATTTCTTCCTAAATAATGACACAATCACTCTTCCAGCACTTTACCCTCACTACAAATGACCAAACACACCTACCTGACACAATATTGAAGAAAAAAATTTTTCATCCCTACCTGGCCAAAATTGAAGAAAACTGCCATATCCGGAACTTACGAAAATCTCTCAAAATCACCCAAAAATGACCCGTCACCAATTTTTCCAAAAAGTGATGAAAATTAATTTACCACACCTGACATTCATAAAAAATGTGGAAACGCGCCCGGGTCACTTCATTAAAGCCCCCAATTTCAGCTTTAAAGATTGCCAGAAAGCACACCTGAGAACAGGATTTGGAGAGAGGGGGGGTGGAGAGAGTTTTTGCTCTATTTCTTCCTAAATAATGACACAATCACTCTTCCAGCACTTTACCCTCACTACAAATGACCAAACACACCTACCTGACACAATATTGAAGAAAAAAATTTTTCATCCCTACCTGGCCAAAATTGAAGAAAACTGCCATATCCGGACCTTACGAAAATCTCTCAAAATCACCCAAAAATGACCCGTCACCAATTTTTCCAAAAAGTGATGAAAATTAATTTACCACACCTGACATTCATAAAAAATGTGGAAACGCGCCCGGGTCACTTCATTAAAGCCCCCAATTTCAGCTTTAAAGATTGCCAGAAAGCACATCTGAGAACAGGATTTGGAGAGAGGGGGGGTGGAGAGAGTTTTTGCTCTATTTCTTCCTAAATAATGACACAATCACTCTTCCAGCACTTTACCCTCACTACAAATGACCAAACACACCTACCTGACACAATATTGAAGAAAAAAATTTTTCATCCCTACCTGGCCAAAATTGAAGAAAACTGCCATATCCGGACCTTACGAAAATCTCTCAAAATCACCCAAAAATGACCCGTCACCAATTTTTCCAAAAAGTGATGAAAATTAATTTACCACACCTGACATTCATAAAAAATGTGGAAACGCGCCCGGGTCACTTCATTAAAGCCCCCAATTTCAGCTTTAAAGATTGCCAGAAAGCACACCTGAGAACAGGATTTGGAGAGAGGGGGGGTGGAGAGAGTTTTTGCTCTATTTCTTCCTAAATAATGACACAATCACTCTTCCAGCACTTTACCCTCACTACAAATGACCAAACACACCTACCTGACACAATATTGAAGAAAAAAATTTTTCATCCCTACCTGGCCAAAATTGAAGAAAACTGCCATATCCGGACCTTACGAAAATCTCTCAAAATCACCCAAAAATGACCCGTCACCAATTTTTCCAAAAAGTGATGAAAATTAATTTACCACACCTGACATTCATAAAAAATGTGGAAACGCGCCCGGGTCACTTCATTAAAGCCCCCAATTTCAGCTTTAAAGATTGCCAGAAAGCACACCTGAGAACAGGATTTGGAGAGAGGGGGGGTGGAGAGAGTTTTTGCTCTATTTCTTCCTAAATAATGACACAATCACTCTTCCAGCACTTTACCCTCACTACAAATGACCAAACACACCTACCTGACACAATATTGAAGAAAAAAATTTTTCATCCCTACCTGGCCAAAATTGAAGAAAACTGCCATATCCGGACCTTACGAAAATCTCTCAAAATCACCCAAAAATGACCCGTCACCAATTTTTCCAAAAAGTGATGAAAATTAATTTACCACACCTGACATTCATAAAAAATGTGGAAACGCGCCCGGGTCACTTCATTAAAGCCCCCAATTTCAGCTTTAAAGATTGCCAGAAAGCACATCTGAGAACAGGATTTGGAGAGAGGGGGGGTGGAGAGAGTTTTTGCTCTATTTCTTCCTAAATAATGACACAATCACTCTTCCAGCACTTTACCCTCACTACAAATGACCAAACACACCTACCTGACACAATATTGAAGAAAAAAATTTTTCATCCCTACCTGGCCAAAATTGAAGAAAACTGCCATATCCGGACCTTACGAAAATCTCTCAAAATCACCCAAAAATGACCCGTCACCAATTTTTCCAAAAAGTGATGAAAATTAATTTACCACACCTGACATTCATAAAAAATGTGGAAACGCGCCCGGGTCACTTCATTAAAGCCCCCAATTTCAGCTTTAAAGATTGCCAGAAAGCACACCTGAGAACAGGATTTGGAGAGAGGGGGGGTGGAGAGAGTTTTTGCTCTATTTCTTCCTAAATAATGACACAATCACTCTTCCAGCACTTTACCCTCACTACAAATGACCAAACACACCTACCTGACACAATATTGAAGAAAAAAATTTTTCATCCCTACCTGGCCAAAATTGAAGAAAACTGCCATATCCGGACCTTACGAAAATCTCTCAAAATCACCCAAAAATGACCCGTCACCAATTTTTCCAAAAAGTGATGAAAATTAATTTACCACACCTGACATTCATAAAAAATGTGGAAACGCGCCCGGGTCACTTCATTAAAGCCCCCAATTTCAGCTTTAAAGATTGCCAGAAAGCACATCTGAGAACAGGATTTGGAGAGAGGGGGGGTGGAGAGAGTTTTTGCTCTATTTCTTCCTAAATAATGACACAATCACTCTTCCAGCACTTTACCCTCACTACAAATGACCAAACACACCTACCTGACACAATATTGAAGAAAAAAATTTTTCATCCCTACCTGGCCAAAATTGAAGAAAACTGCCATATCCGGACCTTACGAAAATCTCTCAAAATCACCCAAAAATGACCCGTCACCAATTTTTCCAAAAAGTGATGAAAATTAATTTACCACACCTGACATTCATAAAAAATGTGGAAACGCGCCCGGGTCACTTCATTAAAGCCCCCAATTTCAGCTTTAAAGATTGCCAGAAAGCACACCTGAGAACAGGATTTGGAGAGAGGGGGGGTGGAGAGAGTTTTTGCTCTATTTCTTCCTAAATAATGACACAATCACTCTTCCAGCACTTTACCCTCACTACAAATGACCAAACACACCTACCTGACACAATATTGAAGAAAAAAATTTTTCATCCCTACCTGGCCAAAATTGAAGAAAACTGCCATATCCGGACCTTACGAAAATCTCTCAAAATCACCCAAAAATGACCCGTCACCAATTTTTCCAAAAAGTGATGAAAATTAATTTACCACACCTGACATTCATAAAAAATGTGGAAACGCGCCCGGGTCACTTCATTAAAGCCCCCAATTTCAGCTTTAAAGATTGCCAGAAAGCACATCTGAGAACAGGATTTGGAGAGAGGGGGGGTGGAGAGAGTTTTTGCTCTATTTCTTCCTAAATAATGACACAATCACTCTTCCAGCACTTTACCCTCACTACAAATGACCAAACACACCTACCTGACACAATATTGAAGAAAAAAATTTTTCATCCCTACCTGGCCAAAATTGAAGAAAACTGCCATATCCGGACCTTACGAAAATCTCTCAAAATCACCCAAAAATGACCCGTCACCAATTTTTCCAAAAAGTGATGAAAATTAATTTACCACACCTGACATTCATAAAAAATGTGGAAACGCGCCCGGGTCACTTCATTAAAGCCTCCAATTTCAGCTTTAAAGATTGCCAGAAAGCACACCTGAGAACAGGATTTGGAGAGAGGGGGGGTGTAGAGAGTTTTTGCTCTATTTCTTCCTAAATAATGACACAATCACTCTTCCAGCACTTTACCCTCACTACAAATGACCAAACACACCTACCTGACACAATATTGAAGAAAAAAATTTTTCATCCCTACCTGGCCAAAATTGAAGAAAACTGCCATATCCGGACCTTACGAAAATCTCTCAAAATCACCCAAAAATGACCCGTCACCAATTTTTCCAAAAAGTGATGAAAATTAATTTACCACACCTGACATTCATAAAAAATGTGGAAACGCGCCCGGGTCACTTCATTAAAGCCCCCAATTTCAGCTTTAAAGATTGCCAGAAAGCACACCTGAGAACAGGATTTGGAGAGAGGGGGGTGGAGAGAGTTTTTGCTCTATTTCTTCCTAAATAATGACACAATCACTCTTCCAGCACTTTACCCTCACTACAAATGACCAAACACACCTACCTGACACAATATTGAAGAAAAAAATTTTTCATCCCTACCTGGCCAAAATTGAAGAAAACTGCCATATCCGGACCTTACGAAAATCTCTCAAAATCACCCAAAAATGACCCGTCACCAATTTTTCCAAAAAGTGATGAAAATTAATTTACCACACCTGACATTCATAAAAAATGTGGAAACGCGCCCGGGTCACTTCATTAAAGCCCCCAATTTCAGCTTTAAAGATTGCCAGAAAGCACACCTGAGAACAGGATTTGGAGAGAGGGGGGGTGGAGAGAGTTTTTGCTCTATTTCTTCCTAAATAATGACACAATCACTCTTCCAGCACTTTACCCTCACTACAAATGACCAAACACACCTACCTGACACAATATTGAAGAAAAAAATTTTTCATCCCTACCTGGCCAAAATTGAAGAAAACTGCCATATCCGGACCTTACGAAAATCTCTCAAAATCACCCAAAAATGACCTGTCACCAATTTTTCCAAAAAGTGATGAAAATTAATTTACCACACCTGACATTCATAAAAAATGTGGAAACGCGCCCGGGTCACTTCATTAAAGCCCCCAATTTCAGTTTTAAAGATTGCCAGAAAGCACACCTGAGGACAGGATTTGGAGAGAGGGGGGGTGGAGAGAGTTTTTGCTCTATTTCTTCCTAAATAATGACACAATCACTCTTCCAGCACTTTACCCTCACTACAAATGACCAAACACACCTACCTGACACAATATTGAAGAAAAAAATTTTTCATCCCTACCTGGCCAAAATTGAAGAAAACTGCCATATCCGGACCTTACGAAAATCTCTCAAAATCACCCAAAAATGACCCGTCACCAATTTTTCCAAAAAGTGATGAAAATTAATTTACCACACCTGACATTCATAAAAAATGTGGAAACGCGCCCGGGTCACTTCATTAAAGCCCCCAATTTCAGCTTTAAAGATTGCCAGAAAGCACACCTGAGAACAGGATTTGGAGAGAGGGGGGGTGGAGAGAGTTTTTGCTCTATTTCTTCCTAAATAATGACACAATCACTCTTCCAGCACTTTACCCTCACTACAAATGACCAAACACACCTACCTGACACAATATTGAAGAAAAAAATTTTTCATCCCTACCTGGCCAAAATTGAAGAAAACTGCCATATCCGGACCTTACGAAAATCTCTCAAAATCACCCAAAAATGACCCGTCACAAATTTTTCCAAAAAGTGATGAAAATTAATTTACCACACCTGACATTCATAAAAAATGTGGAAACGCGCCCGGGTCACTTCATTAAAGCCCCCAATTTCAGCTTTAAAGATTGCCAGAAAGCACACCTGAGAACAGGATTTGGAGAGAGGGGGGGTGGAGAGAGTTTTTGCTCCATTTCTTCCTAAATAATGACACAATCACTCTTCCAGCACTTTACCCTCACTACAAATGACCAAACACACCTACCTGACACAATATTGAAGAAAAAAATTTTTCATCCCTACCTGGCCAAAATTGAAGAAAACTGCCATATCCGGACCTTACGAAAATCTCTCAAAATCACCCAAAAATGACCCGTCACCAATTTTTCCAAAAAGTGATGAAAATTAATTTACCACACCTGACATTCATAAAAAATGTGGAAACGCGCCCGGGTCACTTCATTAAAGCCCCCAATTTCAGCTTTAAAGATTGCCAGAAAGCACACCTGAGAACAGGATTTGGAGAGAGGGGGGGTGGAGAGAGTTTTTGCTCTATTTCTTCCTAAATAATGACACAATCACTCTTCCAGCACTTTACCCTCACTACAAATGACCAAACACACCTACCTGACACAATATTGAAGAAAAAAAATTTTCATCCCTACCTGGCCAAAATTGAAGAAAACTGCCATATCCGAACCTTACGAAAATCTCTCAAAATCACCCAAAAATGACCCGTCACCAATTTTTCCAAAAAGTGATGAAAATTAATTTACCACACCTGACATTCATAAAAAATGTGGAAACGCGCCCGGGTCACTTCATTAAAGCCCCCAATTTCAGCTTTAAAGATTGCCAGAAAGCACACCTGAGAACAGGATTTGGAGAGAGGGGGGGTGGAGAGAGTTTTTGCTCTATTTCTTCCTAAATAATGACACAATCACTCTTCCAGCACTTTACCCTCACTACAAATGACCAAACACACCTACCTGACACAATATTGAAGAAAAAAATTTTTCATCCCTACCTGGCCAAAATTGAAGAAAACTGCCATATCCGGACCTTACGAAAATCTCTCAAAATCACCCAAAAATGACCCGTCACCAATTTTTCCAAAAAGTGATGGAAATTAATTTACCACACCTGACATTCATAAAAAATGTGGAAACGCGCCCGGGTCACTTCATTAAAGCCCCCAATTTCAGCTTTAAAGATTGCCAGAAAGCACACCTGAGAACAGGATTTGGAGAGAGGGGGGTGGAGAGAGTTTTTGCTCTATTTCTTCCTAAATAATGACACAATCACTCTTCCAGCACTTTACCCTCACTACAAATGACCAAACACACCTACCTGACACAATATTGAAGAAAAAAATTTTTCATCCCTACCTGGCCAAAATTGAAGAAAACTGCCATATCCGGACCTTACGAAAATCTCTCAAAATCACCCAAAAATGACCCGTCACCAATTTTTTCCAAAAAGTGATGAAAATTAATTTACCACACCTGACATTCATAAAAAATGTGGAAACGCGCCCGGGTCACTTCATTAAAGCCCCCAATTTCAGCTTTAAAGATTGCCAGAAAGCACACCTGAGAACAGGATTTGGAGAGAGGGGGGGTGGAGAGAGTTTTTGCTCTATTTCTTCCTAAATAATGACACAATCACTCTTCCAGCACTTTACCCTCACTACAAATGACCAAACACACCTACCTGACACAATATTGAAGAAAAAAATTTTTCATCCCTACCTGGCCAAAATTGAAGAAAACTGCCATATCCGGACCTTACGAAAATCTCTCAAAATCACCCAAAAATGACCCGTCACCAATTTTTCCAAAAAGTGATGAAAATTAATTTACCACACCTGACATTCATAAAAAATGTGGAAACGCGCCCGGGTCACTTCATTAAAGCCCCCAATTTCAGCTTTAAAGATTGCCAGAAAGCACACCTGAGAACAGGATTTGGAGAGAGGGGGGGTGGAGAGAGTTTTTGCTCTATTTCTTCCTAAATAATGACACAATCACTCTTCCAGCACTTTACCCTCACTACAAATGACCAAACACACCTACCTGACACAATATTGAAGAAAAAAATTTTTCATCCCTACCTGGCCAAAATTGAAGAAAACTGCCATATCCGGACCTTACGAAAATCTCTCAAAATCACCCAAAAATGACCCGTCACCAATTTTTCCAAAAAGTGATGAAAATTAATTTACCACACCTGACATTCATAAAAAATGTGGAAACGCGCCCGGGTCACTTCATTAAAGCCCCCAATTTCAGCTTTAAAGATTGCCAGAAAGCACACCTGAGAACAGGATTTGGAGAGAGGGGGGGTGGAGAGAGTTTTTGCTCTATTTCTTCCTAAATAATGACACAATCACTCTTCCAGCACTTTACCCTCACTACAAATGACCAAACACACCTACCTGACACAATATTGAAGAAAAAAATTTTTCATCCCTACCTGGCCAAAATTGAAGAAAACTGCCATATCCGGACCTTACGAAAATCTCTCAAAATCACCCAAAAATGACCCGTCACCAATTTTTCCAAAAAGTGATGAAAATTAATTTACCACACCTGACATTCATAAAAAATGTGGAAACGCGCCCGGGTCACTTCATTAAAGCCCCCAATTTCAGCTTTAAAGATTGCCAGAAAGCACACCTGAGAACAGGATTTGGAGAGAGGGGGGGGTGGAGAGAGTTTTTGCTCTATTTCTTCCTAAATAATGACACAATCACTCTTCCAGCACTTTACCCTCACTACAAATGACCAAACACACCTACCTGACACAATATTGAAGAAAAAAATTTTTCATCCCTACCTGGCCAAAATTGAAGAAAACTGCCATATCCGGACCTTACGAAAATCTCTCAAAATCACCCAAAAATGACCCGTCACCAATTTTTCCTAAAAGTGATGAAAATTAATTTACCACACCTGACATTCATAAAAAATGTGGAAACGCGCCCGGGTCACTTCATTAAAGCCCCCAATTTCAGCTTTAAAGATTGCCAGAAAGCACACCTGAGAACAGGATTTGGAGAGAGGGGGGGTGGAGAGAGTTTTTGCTCTATTTCTTCCTAAATAATGACACAATCACTCTTCCAGCACTTTACCCTCACTACAAATGACCAAACACACCTACCTGACACAATATTGAAGAAAAAAATTTTTCATCCCTACCTGGCCAAAATTGAAGAAAACTGCCATATCCGGACCTTACGAAAATCTCTCAAAATCACCCAAAAATGACCCGTCACCAATTTTTCCAAAAAGTGATGGAAATTAATTTACCACACCTGACATTCATAAAAAATGTGGAAACGCGCCCGGGTCACTTCATTAAAGCCCCCAATTTCAGCTTTAAAGATTGCCAGAAAGCACACCTGAGAACAGGATTTGGAGAGAGGGGGGGTGGAGAGAGTTTTTGCTCTATTTCTTCCTAAATAATGACACAATCACTCTTCCAGCACTTTACCCTCACTACAAATGACCAAACACACCTACCTGACACAATATTGAAGAAAAAAATTTTTCATCCCTACCTGGCCAAAATTGAAGAAAACTGCCATATCCGGACCTTACGAAAATCTCTCAAAATCACCCAAAAATGACCCGTCACCAATTTTTCCAAAAAGTGATGAAAATTAATTTACCACACCTGACATTCATAAAAAATGTGGAAACGCGCACGGGTCACTTCATTAAAGCCCCCAATTTCAGCTTTAAAGATTGCCAGAAAGCACACCTGAGAACAGGATTTGGAGAGAGGGGGGGTGGAGAGAGTTTTTGCTCTATTTCTTCCTAAATAATGACACAATCACTCTTCCAGCACTTTACCCTCACTACAAATGACCAAACACACCTACCTGACACAATATTGAAGAAAAAAATTTTTCATCCCTACCTGGCCAAAATTGAAGAAAACTGCCATATCCGGACCTTACGAAAATCTCTCAAAATCACCCAAAAATGACCCGTCACCAATTTTTCCAAAAAGTGATGAAAATTAATTTACCACACCTGACATTCATAAAAAATGTGGAAACGCGCCCGGGTCACTTCATTAAAGCCCCCAATTTCAGCTTTAAAGATTGCCAGAAAGCACACCCGAGAACAGGATTTGGAGAGAGGGGGGGTGGAGAGAGTTTTTGCTCTATTTCTTCCTAAATAATGACACAATCACTCTTCCAGCACTTTACCCTCACTACAAATGACCAAACACACCTACCTGACACAATATTGAAGAAAAAAATTTTTCATCCCTACCTGGCCAAAATTGAAGAAAACTGCCATATCCGGACCTTACGAAAATCTCTCAAAATCACCCAAAAATGACCCGTCACCAATTTTTCCAAAAAGTGATGAAAATTAATTTACCACACCTGACATTCATAAAAAATGTGGAAACGCGCCCGGGTCACTTCATTAAAGCCCCCAATTTCAGCTTTAAAGATTGCCAGAAAGCACACCTGAGAACAGGATTTGGAGAGAGGGGGGGTGGAGAGAGTTTTTGCTCTATTTCTTCCTAAATAATGACACAATCACTCTTCCAGCACTTTACCCTCACTACAAATGACCAAACACACCTACCTGACACAATATTGAAGAAAAAAATTTTTCATCCCTACCTGGCCAAAATTGAAGAAAACTGCCATATCCGGACCTTACGAAAATCTCTCAAAATCACCCAAAAATGACCCGTCACCAATTTTTCCAAAAAGTGATGAAAATTAATTTACCACACCTGACATTCATAAAAAATGTGGAAACGCGCCCGGGTCACTTCATTAAAGCCCCCAATTTCAGCTTTAAAGATTGCCAGAAAGCACACCTGAGAACAGGATTTGGAGAGAGGGGGGGTGGAGAGAGTTTTTGCTCTATTTCTTCCTAAATAATGACACAATCACTCTTCCAGCACTTTACCCTCACTACAAATGACCAAACACACCTACCTGACACAATATTGAAGAAAAAAATTTTTCATCCCTACCTGGCCAAAATTGAAGAAAACTGCCATATCCGGACCTTACGAAAATCTCTCAAAATCACCCAAAAATGACCCGTCACCAATTTTTCCAAAAAGTGATGAAAATTAATTTACCACACCTGACATTCATAAAAAATGTGGAAACGCGCCCGGGTCACTTCATTAAAGCCCCCAATTTCAGCTTTAAAGATTGCCAGAAAGCACACCTGAGAACAGGATTTGGAGAGAGGGGGGGTGGAGAGAGTTTTTGCTCTATTTCTTCCTAAATAATGACACAATCACTCTTCCAGCACTTTACCCTCACTACAAATGACCAAACACACCTACCTGACACAATATTGAAAAAAAAAATTTTTCATCCCTACCTGGCCAAAATTGAAGAAAACTGCCATATCCGGACCTTACGAAAATCTCTCAAAATCACCCAAAAATGACCCGTCACCAATTTTTCCAAAAAGTGATGAAAATTAATTTACCACACCTGACATTCATAAAAAATGTGGAAACGCGCCCGGGTCACTTCATTAAAGCCCCCAATTTCAGCTTTAAAGATTGCCAGAAAGCACACCTGAGAACAGGATTTGGAGAGAGGGGGGGTGGAGAGAGTTTTTGCTCTATTTCTTCCTAAATAATGACACAATCACTCTTCCAGCACTTTACCCTCACTACAAATGACCAAACACACCTACCTGACACAATATTGAAGAAAAAAATTTTTCATCCCTACCTGGCCAAAATTGAAGAAAACTGCCATATCCGGACCTTACGAAAATCTCTCAAAATCACCCAAAAATGACCCGTCACCAATTTTTCCAAAAAGTGATGAAAATTAATTTACCACACCTGACATTCATAAAAAATGTGGAAATGCGCCCGGGTCACTTCATTAAAGCCCCCAATTTCAGCTTTAAAGATTGCCAGAAAGCACACCTGAGAACAGGATTTGGAGAGAGGGGGGGTGGAGAGAGTTTTTGCTCTATTTCTTCCTAAATAATGACACAATCACTCTTCCAGCACTTTACCCTCACTACAAATGACCAAACACACCTACCTGACACAATATTGAAGAAAAAAATTTTTCATCCCTACCTGGCCAAAATTGAAGAAAACTGCCATATCCGGACCTTACGAAAATCTCTCAAAATCACCCAAAAATGACCCGTCACCAATTTTTCCAAAAAGTGATGAAAATTAATTTACCACACCTGACATTCATAAAAAATGTGGAAACGCGCCCGGGTCACTTCATTAAAGCCCCCAATTTCAGCTTTAAAGATTGCCAGAAAGCACACCTGAGAACAGGATTTGGAGAGAGGGGGGGTGGAGAGAGTTTTTGCTCTATTTCTTCCTAAATAATGACACAATCACTCTTCCAGCACTTTACCCTCACTACAAATGACCAAACACACCTACCTGACACAATATTGAAGAAAAAAATTTTTCATCCCTACCTGGCCAAAATTGAAGAAAACTGCCATATCCGGACCTTACGAAAATCTCTCAAAATCACCCAAAAATGACCCGTCACCAATTTTTCCAAAAAGTGATGAAAATTAATTTACCACACCTGACATTCATAAAAATTGTGGAAACGCGCCCGGGTCACTTCATTAAAGCCCCCAATTTCAGCTTTAAAGATTGCCAGAAAGCACACCTGAGAACAGGATTTAGAGAGAGGGGGGGTGGAGAGAGTTTTTGCTCTATTTCTTCCTAAATAATGACACAATCACTCTTCCAGCACTTTACCCTCACTACAAATGACCAAACACACCTACCTGACACAATATTGAAGAAAAAAATTTTTCATCCCTACCTGGCCAAAATTGAAGAAAACTGCCATATCCGGACCTTACGAAAATCTCTCAAAATCACCCAAAAATGACCCGTCACCAATTTTTCCAAAAAGTGATGAAAATTAATTTACCACACCTGACATTCATAAAAAATGTGGAAACGCGCCCGGGTCACTTCATTAAAGCCCCCAATTTCAGCTTTAAAGATTGCCAGAAAGCACACCTGAGAACAGGATTTGGAGAGAGGGGGGGTGGAGAGAGTTTTTGCTCTATTTCTTCCTAAATAATGACACAATCACTCTTCCAGCACTTTACCCTCACTACAAATGACCAAACACACCTACCTGACACAATATTGAAGACAAAAATTTTTCATCCCTACCTGGCCAAAATTGAAGAAAACTGCCATATCCGGACCTTACGAAAATCTCTAAAAATCACCCAAAAATGACCCGTCACCAATTTTTCCAAAAAGTGATGAAAATTAATTTACCACACCTGACATTCATAAAAAATGTGGAAACGCGCCCGGGTCACTTCATTAAAGCCCCCAATTTCAGCTTTAAAGATTGCCAGAAAGCACACCTGAGAACAGGATTTGGAGAGAGGGGGGGTGGAGAGAGTTTTTGCTCTATTTCTTCCTAAATAATGACACAATCACTCTTCCAGCACTTTACCCTCACTACAAATGACCAAACACACCTACCTGACACAATATTGAAGAAAAAAATTTTTCATCCCTACCTGGCCAAAATTGAAGAAAACTGCCATATCCGGACCTTACGAAAATCTCTCAAAATCACCCAAAAATGACCCGTCACCAATTTTTCCAAAAAGTGATGAAAATTAATTTACCACACCTGACATTCATAAAAAATGTGGAAACGTGCCCGGGTCACTTCATTAAAGCCCCCAATTTCAGCTTTAAAGATTGCCAGAAAGCACACCTGAGAACAGGATTTGGAGAGAGGGGGGTGGAGAGAGTTTTTGCTCTATTTCTTCATAAATAATGACACAATCACTCTTCCAGCACTTTACCCTCACTACAAATGACCAAACACACCTACCTGACACAATATTGAAGAAAAAAATTTTTCATCCCTACCTGGCCAAAATTGAAGAAAACTGCCATATCCGGACCTTACGAAAATCTCTCAAAATCACCCAAAAATGACCCGTCACCAATTTTTCCAAAAAGTGATGAAAATTAATTTACCACACCTGACATTCATAAAAAATGTGGAAACGCGCCCGGGTCACTTCATTAAAGCCCCCAATTTCAGCTTTAAAGATTGCCAGAAAGCACACCTGAGAACAGGATTTGGAGAGAGGGGGGGTGGAGAGAGTTTTTGCTCTATTTCTTCCTAAATAATGACACAATCACTCTTCCAGCACTTTACCCTCACTACAAATGACCAAACACACCTACCTGACACAATATTGAAGAAAAAAATTTTTCATCCCTACCTGGCCAAAATTGAAGAAAACTGCCATATCCGGACCTTACGAAAATCTCTCAAAATCACCCAAAAATGACCCGTCACCAATTTTTCCAAAAAGTGATGAAAATTAATTTACCACACCTGACATTCATAAAAAATGTGGAAACGCGCCCGGGTCACTTCATTAAAGCCCCCAATTTCAGCTTTAAAGATTGCCAGAAAGCACACCTGAGAACAGGATTTGGAGAGAGGGGGGGTGGAGAGAGTTTTTGCTCTATTTCTTCCTAAATAATGACACAATCACTCTTCCAGCACTTTACCCTCACTACAAATGACCAAACACACCTACCTGACACAATATTGAAGAAAAAAATTTTTCATCCCTACCTGGCCAAAATTGAAGAAAACTGCCATATCCGGACCTTACGAAAATCTCTAAAAATCACCCAAAAATGACCCGTCACCAATTTTTCCAAAAAGTGATGAAAATTAATTTACCACACCTGACATTCATAAAAAATGTGGAAACGCGCCCGGGTCACTTCATTAAAGCCCCCAATTTCAGCTTTAAAGATTGCCAGAAAGCACACCTGAGAACAGGATTTGGAGAGAGGGGGGGTGGAGAGAGTTTTTGCTCTATTTCTTCCTAAATAATGACACAATCACTCTTCCAGCACTTTACCCTCACTACAAATGACCAAACACACCTACCTGACACAATATTGAAGAAAAAAATTTTTCATCCCTACCTGGCCAAAATTGAAGAAAACTGCCATATCCGGACCTTACGAAAATCTCTCAAAATCACCCAAAAATGACCCGTCACCAATTTTTCCAAAAAGTGATGAAAATTAATTTACCACACCTGACATTCATAAAAAATGTGGAAATGCGCCCGGGTCACTTCATTAAAGCCCCCAATTTCAGCTTTAAAGATTGCCAGAAAGCACACCTGAGAACAGGATTTGGAGAGAGGGGGGGTGGAGAGAGTTTTTGCTCTATTTCTTCCTAAATAATGACACAATCACTCTTCCAGCACTTTACCCTCACTACAAATGACCAAACACACCTACCTGACACAATATTGAAGAAAAAAATTTTTCATCCCTACCTGGCCAAAATTGAAGAAAACTGCCATATCCGGACCTTACGAAAATCTCTCAAAATCACCCAAAAATGACCCGTCACCAATTTTTCCAAAAAGTGATGAAAATTAATTTACCACACCTGACATTCATAAAAAATGTGGAAACGCGCCCGGGTCACTTCATTAAAGCCCCCAATTTCAGCTTTAAAGATTGCCAGAAAGCACACCTGAGAACAGGATTTGGAGAGAGGGGGGGTGGAGAGAGTTTTTGCTCTATTTCTTCCTAAATAATGACACAATCACTCTTCCAGCACTTTACCCTCACTACAAATGACCAAACACACCTACCTGACACAATATTGAAGAAAAAAATTTTTCATCCCTACCTGGCCAAAATTGAAGAAAACTGCCATATCCGGACCTTACGAAAATCTCTCAAAATCACCCAAAAATGACCCGTCACCAATTTTTCCAAAAAGTGATGAAAATTAATTTACCACACCTGACATTCATAAAAAATGTGGAAATGCGCCCGGGTCACTTCATTAAAGACCCAATTTCAGCTTTAAAGATTGCCAGAAAGCACACCTGAGAACAGGATTTGGAGAGAGGGGGGGTGGAGAGAGTTTTTGCTCTATTTCTTCCTAAATAATGACACAATCACTCTTCCAGCACTTTACCCTCACTACAAATGACCAAACACACCTACCTGACACAATATTGAAGAAAAAAATTTTTCATCCCTACCTGGCCAAAATTGAAGAAAACTGCCATATCCGGACCTTACGAAAATCTCTCAAAATCACCCAAAAATGACCCGTCACCAATTTTTCCAAAAAGTGATGAAAATTAATTTACCACACCTGACATTCATAAAAAATGTGGAAACGCGCCCGGGTCACTTCATTAAAGCCCCCAATTTCAGCTTTAAAGATTGCCAGAAAGCACACCTGAGAACAGGATTTGGAGAGAGGGGGGGTGGAGAGAGTTTTTGCTCTATTTCTTCCTAAATAATGACACAATCACTCTTCCAGCACTTTACCCTCACTACAAATGACCAAACACACCTACCTGACACAATATTGAAGAAAAAAATTTTTCATCCCTACCTGGCCAAAATTGAAGAAAACTGCCATATCCGGACCTTACGAAAATCTCTCAAAATCACCCAAAAATGACCCGTCACCAATTTTTCCAAAAAGTGATGAAAATTAATTTACCACACCTGACATTCATAAAAAATGTGGAAACGCGCCCGGGTCACTTCATTAAAGCCCCCAATTTCAGCTTTAAAGATTGCCAGAAAGCACACCTGAGAACAGGATTTGGAGAGAGGGGGGGTGGAGAGAGTTTTTGCTCTATTTCTTCCTAAATAATGACACAATCACTCTTCCAGCACTTTACCCTCACTACAAATGACCAAACACACCTACCTGACACAATATTGAAGAAAAAAATTTTTCATCCCTACCTGGCCAAAATTGAAGAAAACTGCCATATCCGAACCTTACGAAAATCTCTAAAAATCACCCAAAAATGACCCGTCACCAATTTTTCCAAAAAGTGATGAAAATTAATTTACCACACCTGACATTCATAAAAAATGTGGAAACGCGCCCGGGTCACTTCATTAAAGCCCCCAATTTCAGCTTTAAAGATTGCCAGAAAGCACACCTGAGAACAGGATTTGGAGAGAGGGGGGGTGGAGAGAGTTTTTGCTCTATTTCTTCCTAAATAATGACACAATCACTCTTCCAGCACTTTACCCTCACTACAAATGACCAAACACACCTACCTGACACAATATTGAAGAAAAAAATTTTTCATCCCTACCTGGCCAAAATTGAAGAAAACTGCCATATCCGGACCTTACGAAAATCTCTCAAAATCACCCAAAAATGACCCGTCACCAATTTTTCCAAAAAGTGATGAAAATTAATTTACCACACCTGACATTCATAAAAAATGTGGAAACGCGCCCGGGTCACTTCATTAAAGCCCCCAATTTCAGCTTTAAAGATTGCCAGAAAGAACACCTGAGAACAGGATTTGGAGAGAGGGGGGGTGGAGAGAGTTTTTGCTCTATTTCTTCCTAAATAATGACACAATCACTCTTCCAGCACTTTACCCTCACTACAAATGACCAAACACAATTACCTGACACAATATTGAAGAAAAAAATTTTTCATCCCTACCTGGCCAAAATTGAAGAAAACTGCCATATCCGGACCTTACGAAAATCTCTCAAAATCACCCAAAAATGACCCGTCACCAATTTTTCCAAAAAGTGATGAAAATTAATTTACCACACCTGACATTCATAAAAAATGTAGAAACGCGCCCGGGTCACTTCATTAAAGCCCCCAATTTCAGCTTTAAAGATTGCCAGAAAGCACACCTGAGAACAGGATTTGGAGAGAGGGGGGGTGGAGAGAGTTTTTGCTCTATTTCTTCCTAAATAATGACACAATCACTCTTCCAGCACTTTACCCTCACTACAAATGACCAAACACACCTACCTGACACAATATTGAAGAAAAAAATTTTTCATCCCTACCTGGCCAAAATTGAAGAAAACTGCCATATCCGGACCTTACGAAAATCTCTCAAAATCACCCAAAAATGACCCGTCACCAATTTTTCCAAAAAGTGATGAAAATTAATTTACCACACCTGACATTCATAAAAAATGTGGAAACGCGCCCGGGTCACTTCATTAAAGCCCCCAATTTCAGCTTTAAAGATTGCCAGAAAGCACACCTGAGAACAGGATTTGGAGAGAGGGGGGGTGGAGAGAGTTTTTGCTCTATTTCTTCCTAAATAATGACACAATCACTCTTCCAGCACTTTACCCTCACTACAAATGACCAAACACACCTACCTGACACAATATTGAAGAAAAAAATTTTTCATCCCTACCTGGCCAAAATTGAAGAAAACTGCCATATCCGTACCTTACGAAAATCTCTCAAAATCACCCAAAAATGACCCGTCACCAATTTTTCCAGAAAGTGATGAAAATTAATTTACCACACCTGACATTCATAAAAAATGTGGAAACGCGCCCGGGTCACTTCATTAAAGCCCCCAATTTCAGCTTTAAAGATTGCCAGAAAGCACACCTGAGAACAGGATTTGGAGAGAGGGGGGGTGGAGAGAGTTTTTGCTCTATTTCTTCCTAAATAATGACACAATCACTCTTCCAGCACTTTACCCTCACTACAAATGACCAAACACACCTACCTGACACAATATTGAAGAAAAAAAATTTTTCATCCCTACCTGGCCAAAATTGAAGAAAACTGAAAAATCCGGACCTTACGAAAATCTCTCAAAATCACCCAAAAATGACCCGTCACCAATTTTTCCAAAAAGTGATGAAAATTAATTCACCACACCTGACATTCATAAAAAATGTGGAAACGCGCCCGGGTCACTTCATTAAAGCCCCCAATTTCAGCTTTAAAGATTGCCAGAAAGCACACCTGAGAACAGGATTTGGAGAGAGGGGGGGTGGAGAGAGTTTTTGCTCTATTTCTTCCTAAATAATGACACAATCACTCTTCCAGCACTTTACCCTCACTACAAATGACCAAACACACCTACCTGACACAATATTGAAGAAAAAAATTTTTCATCCCTACCTGGCCAAAATTGAAGAAAACTGCCATATCCAGACCTTACGAAAATCTCTCAAAATCACCCAAAAATGACCCGTCACCAATTTTTCCAAAAAGTGATGAAAATTAATTTACCACACCTGACATTCATAAAAAATGTGGAAACGCGCCCGGGTCACTTCATTAAAGCCCCCAATTTCAGCTTTAAAGATTGCCAGAAAGCACACCTGAGAACAGGATTTGGAGAGAGGGGGGGTGGAGAGAGTTTTTGCTCTATTTCTTCCTAAATAATGACACAATCACTCTTCCAGCACTTTACCCTCACTACAAATGACCAAACACACCTACCTGACACAATATTGAAGAAAAAAATTTTTCATCCCTACCTGGCCAAAATTGAAGAAAACTGCCATATCCGGACCTTACGAAAATCTCTCAAAATCACCCAAAAATGACCCGTCACCAATTTTTCCAAAAAGTGATGAAAATTAATTTACCACACCTGACATTCATAAAAAATGTGGAAACGCGCCCGGGTCACTTCATTAAAGCCCCCAATTTCAGCTTTAAAGATTGCCAGAAAGCACACCTGAGAACAGGATTTGGAGAGAGGGGGGGTGGAGAGAGTTTTTGCTCTATTTCTTCCTAAATAATGACACAATCACTCTTCCAGCACTTTACCCTCACTACAAATGACCAAACACACCTACCTGACACAATATTGAAGAAAAAAATTTTTCATCCCTACCTGGCCAAAATTGAAGAAAACTGCCATATCCGGACCTTACGAAAATCTCTCAAAATCACCCAAAAATGACCCGTCACCAATTTTTCCAAAAAGTGATGAAAATTAATTTACCACACCTGACATTCATAAAAAATGTGGAAACGCGCCCGGTTCACTTCATTAAAGCCCCCAATTTCAGCTTTAAAGATTGCCAGAAAGCACACCTGAGAACAGGATTTGGAGAGAGGGGGGGTGGAGAGAGTTTTTGCTCTATTTCTTCCTAAATAATGACACAATCACTCTTCCAGCACTTTACCCTCACTACAAATGACCAAACACACCTACCTGACACAATATTGAAGAAAAAAATTTTTCATCCCTACCTGGCCAAAATTGAAGAAAACTGCCATATCCGGACCTTACGAAAATCTCTCAAAATCACCCAAAAATGACCCGTCACCAATTTTTCCAAAAAGTGATGAAAATTAATTTACCACACCTGACATTCATAAAAAATGTGGAAACGCGCCCGGGTCACTTCATTAAAGCCCCCAATTTCAGCTTTAAAGATTGCCAGAAAGCACACCTGAGAACAGGATTTGGAGAGAGGGGGGGTGGAGAGAGTTTTTGCTCTATTTCTTACTAAATAATGACACAATCACTCTTCCAGCACTTTACCCTCACTACAAATGACCAAACACACCTACCTGACACAATATTGAAGAAAAAAATTTTTCATCCCTACCTGGCCAAAATTGAAGAAAACTGCCATATCCGGACCTTACGAAAATCTCTCAAAATCACCCAAAAATGACCCGTCACCAATTTTTCCAAAAAGTGATGAAAATTAATTTACCACACCTGACATTCATAAAAAATGTGGAAGCGCGCCCGGGTCACTTCATTAAAGCCCCCAATTTCAGCTTTAAAGATTGCCAGAAAGCACACCTGAGAACAGGATTTGGAGAGAGGGGGGGTGGAGAGAGTTTTTGCTCTATTTCTTCCTAAATAATGACACAATCACTCTTCCAGCACTTTACCCTCACTACAAATGACCAAACACACCTACCTGACACAATATTGAAGAAAAAAATTTTTCATCCCTACCTGGCCAAAATTGAAGAAAACTGCCATATCCGGACCTTACGAAAATCTCTCAAAATCACCCAAAAATGACCCGTCACCAATTTTTCCAAAAAGTGATGAAAATTAATTTACCACACCTGACATTCATAAAAAATGTGGAAACGCGCCCGGGTCACTTCATTAAAGCCCCCAATTTCAGCTTTAAAGATTGCCAGAAAGCACACCTGAGAACAGGATTTGGAGAGAGGGGGGGTGGAGAGAGTTTTTGCTCTATTTCTTCCTAAATAATGACACAATCACTCTTCCAGCACTTTACCCTCACTACAAATGACCAAACACACCTACCTGACACAATATTGAAGAAAAAAATTTTTCATCCCTACCTGGCCAAAATTGAAGAAAACTGCCATATCCGGACCTTACGAAAATCTCTCAAAATCACCCAAAAATGACCCGTCACCAATTTTTCCAAAAAGTGATGAAAATTAATTTACCACACCTGACATTCATAAAAAATGTGGAAACGCGCCCGGGTCACTTCATTAAAGCCCCCAATTTCAGCTTTAAAGATTGCCAGAAAGCACACCTGAGAACAGGATTTGGAGAGAGGGGGGGTGGAGAGAGTTTTTGCTCTATTTCTTCCTAAATAATGACACAATCACTCTTCCAGCACTTTACCCTCACTACAAATGACCAAACACACCTACCTGACACAATATTGAAGAAAAAAATTTTTCATCCCTACCTGGCCAAAATTGAAGAAAACTGCCATATCCGGACCTTACGAAAATCTCTCAAAATCACCCAAAAATGACCCGTCACCAATTTTTCCAAAAAGTGATGAAAATTAATTTACCACACCTGACATTCATAAAAAATGTGGAAACGCGCCCGGGTCACTTCATTAAAGCCCCCAATTTCAGCTTTAAAGATTGCCAGAAAGCACACCTGAGAACAGGATTTGGAGAGAGGGGGGGTGGAGAGAGTTTCTGCTCTATTTCTTCCTAAATAATGACACAATCACTCTTCCAGCACTTTACCCTCACTACAAATGACCAAACACACCTACCTGACACAATATTGAAGAAAAAATTTTTTCATCCCTACCTGGCCAAAATTGAAGAAAACTGCCATATCCGGACCTTACGAAAATCTCTCAAAATCACCCAAAAATGACCCGTCACCAATTTTTCCAAAAAGTGATGAAAATTAATTTACCACACCTGACATTCATAAAAAATGTGGAAACGCGCCCGGGTCACTTCATTAAAGCCCCCAATTTCAGCTTTAAAGATTGCCAGAAAGCACACCTGAGAACAGGATTTGGAGAGAGGGGGGGTGGAGAGAGTTTCTGCTCTATTTCTTCCTAAATAATGACACAATCACTCTTCCAGCACTTTACCCTCACTACAAATGACCAAACACACCTACCTGACACAATATTGAAGAAAAAAATTTTTCATCCCTACCTGGCCAAAATTGAAGAAAACTGCCATATCCGGACCTTACGAAAATCTCTCAAAATCACCCAAAAGTGACCCGTCACCAATTTTTCCAAAAAGTGATGAAAATTAATTTACCACACCTGACATTCATAAAAAATGTGGAAACGCGCCCGGGTCACTTCATTAAAGCCCCCAATTTCAGCTTTAAAGATTGCCAGAAAGCACACCTGAGAACAGGATTTGGAGAGAGGGGGGGGTGGAGAGAGTTTTTGCTCTATTTCTTCCTAAATAATGACACAATCACTCTTCCAGCACTTTACCCTCACTACAAATGACCAAACACACCTACCTGACACAATATTGAAGAAAAAAATTTTTCATCCCTACCTGGCCAAAATTGAAGAAAACTGCCATATCCGGACCTTACGAAAATCTCTCAAAATCACCCAAAAATGACCCGTCACCAATTTTTCCAAAAAGTGATGAAAATTAATTTACCACACCTGACATTCATAAAAAATGTGGAAACGCGCCCGGGTCACTTCATTAAAGCCCCCAATTTCAGCTTTAAAGATTGCCAGAAAGCACACCTGAGAACAGGATTTGGAGAGAGGGGGGTGGAGAGAGTTTTTGCTCTATTTCTTCCTAAATAATGACACAATCACTCTTCCAGCACTTTACCCTCACTACAAATGACCAAACACACCTACCTGACACAATATTGAAGAAAAAAATTTTTCATCCCTACCTGGCCAAAATTGAAGAAAACTGCCATATCCGGACCTTACGAAAATCTCTCAAAATCACCCAAAAATGACCCGTCACCAATTTTTCCAAAAAGTGATGAAAATTAATTTACCACACCTGACATTCATAAAAAATGTGGAAACGCGCCCGGGTCACTTCATTAAAGCCCCCAATTTCAGCTTTAAAGATTGCCAGAAAGCACACCTGAGAACAGGATTTGGAGAGAGGGGGGGTGGAGAGAGTTTTTGCTCTATTTCTTCCTAAATAATGACACAATCACTCTTCCAGCACTTTACCCTCACTACAAATGACCAAACACACCTACCTGACACAATATTGAAGAAAAAAATTTTTCATCCCTACCTGGCCAAAATTGAAGAAAACTGCCATATCCGGACCTTACGAAAATCTCTCAAAATCACCCAAAAATGACCCGTCACCAATTTTTCCAAAAAGTGATGAAAATTAATTTACCACACCTGACATTCATAAAAAATGTAGAAACGCGCCCGGGTCACTTCATTAAAGCCCCCAATTTCAGCTTTAAAGATTGCCAGAAAGCACACCTGAGAACAGGATTTGGAGAGAGGGGGGGTGGAGAGAGTTTTTGCTCTATTTCTTCCTAAATAATGACACAATCACACTTCCAGCACTTACCCTCACTACAAATGACCAAACACACCTACCTGACACAATATTGAAGAAAAAAATTTTTCATCCCTACCTGGCCAAAATTGAAGAAAACTGCCATATCCGGACCTTACGAAAATCTCTCAAAATCACCCAAAAATGACCCGTCACCAATTTTTCCAAAAAGTGATGAAAATTAATTTACCACACCTGACATTCATAAAAAATGTGGAAACGCGCCCGGGTCACTTCATTAAAGCCCCCAATTTCAGCTTTAAAGATTGCCAGAAAGCACACCTGAGAACAGGATTTGGAGAGAGGGGGGGTGGAGAGAGTTTTTGCTCTATTTCTTCCTAAATAATGACACAATCACTCTTCCAGCACTTTACCCTCACTACAAATGACCAAACACACCTACCTGACACAATATTGAAGAAAAAAATTTTTCATCCCTACCTGGCCAAAATTGAAGAAAACTGCCATATCCGGACCTTACGAAAATCTCTCAAAATCACCCAAAAATGACCCGTCACCAATTTTTCCAAAAAGTGATGAAAATTAATTTACCACACCCTGACATTCATAAAAAATGTGGAAACGCGCCCGGGTCACTTCATTAAGCCCCCAATTTCAGCTTTAAAGATTGCCAGAAAGCACACCTGAGAACAGGATTTGGAGAGAGGGGGGGGTGGAGAGAGTTTTTGCTCTATTTCTTCCTAAATAATGACACAATCACTCTTCCAGCACTTTACCCTCACTACAAATGACCAAACACACCTACCTGACACAATATTGAAGAAAAAAATTTTTCATCCCTACCTGGCCAAAATTGAAGAAAACTGCCATATCCGGACCTTACGAAAATCTCTCAAAATCACCCAAAAATGACCCGTCACCAATTTTTCCAAAAAGTGATGAAAATTAATTTACCACACCTGACATTCATAAAAAATGTGGAAACGCGCCCGGGTCACTTCATTAAAGCCCCCAATTTCAGCTTTAAAGATTGCCAGAAAGCACACCTGAGAACAGGATTTGGAGAGAGGGGGGGTGGAGAGAGTTTTTGCTCTATTTCTTCCTAAATAATGACACAATCACTCTTCCAGCACTTTACCCTCACTACAAATGACCAAACACACCTACCTGACACAATATTGAAGAAAAAAATTTTTCATCCCTACCTGGCCAAAATTGAAGAAAACTGCCATATCCGGACCTTACGAAAATCTCTCAAAATCACCCAAAAATGACCCGTCACCAATTTTTCCAAAAAGTGATGAAAATTAATTTACCACACCTGACATTCATAAAAAATGTGGAAACGCGCCCGGGTCACTTCATTAAAGCCCCCAATTTTAGCTTTAAAGATTGCCAGAAAGCACACCTGAGAACAGGATTTGGAGAGAGGGGGGGTGGAGAGAGTTTTTGCTCTATTTCTTCCTAAATAATGACACAATCACTCTTCCAGCACTTTACCCTCACTACAAATGACCAAACACACCTACCTGACACAATATTGAAGAAAAAAATTTTCATCCCTACCTGGCCAAAATTGAAGAAAACTGCCATATCCGGACCTTACGAAAATCTCTCAAAATCACCCAAAAATGACCCGTCACCAATTTTTCCAAAAAGTGATGAAAATTAATTTACCACACCTAACATTCATAAAAAATGTGGAAACGCGCCCGGGTCACTTCATTAAAGCCCCCAATTTCAGCTTTAAAGATTGCCAGAAAGCACACCTGAGAACAGGATTTGGAGAGAGGGGGGGGGAGAGAGTTTTTGCTCTATTTCTTCCTAAATAATGACACAATCACTCTTCCAGCACTTTACCCTCACTACAAATGACCAAACACACCTACCTGACACAATATTGAAGAAAAAAATTTTTCATCCCTACCTGGCCAAAATTGAAGAAAACTGCCATATCGGACCTTACGAAAAATCTCTCAAAATCACCCAAAAATGACCCGTCACCAATTTTTCCAAAAGTGATGAAAATTAATTTACCACACCCTGACATTCATAAAAAATGTGGAAACGCGCCCGGGTCACTTCATTAAAGCCCCCAATTTCAGCTTTAAAGATTGCCAGAAAGCACACCTGAGAACAGGATTTGGAGAGAGGGGGGGTGGAGAGAGTTTTTGCTCTATTTCTTCCTAAATAATGACACAATCACTCTTCCAGCACTTTACCCTCACTACAAATGACCAAACACACCTACCTGACACAATATTGAAGAAAAAAATTTTTCATCCCTACCTGGCCAAAATTGAAGAAAACTGCCATATCCGGACCTTACGAAAATCTCTCAAAATCACCCAAAAATGACCCGTCACCAATTTTTCCAAAAAGTGATGAAAATTAATTTACCACACCTGACATTCATAAAAAATGTGGAAACGCGCCCGGGTCACTTCATTAAAGCCCCCAATTTCAGCTTTAAAGATTGCCAGAAAGCACACCTGAGAACAGGATTTGGAGAGAGGGGGGGTGGAGAGAGTTTTTGCTCTATTTCTTCCTAAATAATGACACAATCACTCTTCCAGCACTTTACCCTCACTACAAATGACCAAACACACCTACCTGACACAATATTGAAGAAAAAATTTTTCATCCCTACCTGGCCAAAATTGAAGAAAACTGCCATAATCGGACCTTACGAAAATCTCTCAAAATCACCCAAAAATGACCCGTCACCAATTTTTCCAAAAAGTGATGAAAATTAATTTACCACACCTGACATTCATAAAAAATGTGGAAACGCGCCCGGGTCACTTCATTAAAGCCCCCAATTTCAGCTTTAAAGATTGCCAGAAAGCACACCTGAGAACAGGATTTGGAGAGAGGGGGGGGTGGAGAGAGTTTTTGCTCTATTTCTTCCTAAATAATGACACAATCACTCTTCCAGCACTTTACCCTCACTACAAATGACCAAACACACCTACCTGACACAATATTGAAGAAAAAAATTTTTCATCCCTACCTGGCCAAAATTGAAGAAAACTGCCATATCCGGACCTTACGAAAAATCTCTCAAAATCACCCAAAAATGACCCGTCACCAATTTTTCCAAAAAGTGATGAAAATTAATTTACCACACCTGACATTCATAAAAAATGTGGAAACGCGCCCGGGTCACTTCATTAAAGCCCCCAATTTCAGCTTTAAAGATTGCCAGAAAGCACACCTGAGAACAGGATTTGGAGAGAGGGGGGGTGGAGAGAGTTTTTTGCTCTATTTCTTCCTAAATAATGACACAATCACTCTTCAGCACTTTACCCTCACTACAAATGACCAAACACACCTACCTGACACAATATTGAAGAAAAAAATTTTTTCATCCTACCTGGCCAAAATTGAAGAAAACTGCCATATCCGGACCTTACGAAAATCTCTCAAAATCACCCAAAAATGACCCGTCACCAATTTTTCCAAAAAGTGATGAAAATTAATTTACCACACCTGACATTCATAAAAAATGTGGAAACGCGCCCGGGTCACTTCATTAAAGCCCCCATTTCAGCTTTAAAGATTGCCAGAAAGCACACCTGAGAACAGGATTTGGAGAGAGGGGGGGTGGAGAGAGTTTTTGCTCTATTTCTTCCTAAATAATGACACCACTCTTCCAGCACTTTACCCTCACTAAATGCAAACCTACCTGACACAATATTGAAGAAAAAATTTTCATCCCTACCTGGCCAAAATTGAAGAAAACTGCCATATCCGGACCTTACGAAAATCTCTCAAAATCACCCAAAAATGACCCGTCACCAATTTTTCCAAAAAGTGATGAAAATTAATTTACCACACCTGACATTCATAAAAAATGTGGAAACGCGCCCGGGTCACTTCATTAAAGCCCCCAATTTCAGCTTTAAAATTGCCAGAAAGCACACCTGAGAACAGGATTTGGAAGAGAGGGGGGGTGGAGAGAGTTTTTTGCTCTATTTCTTCCTAAATAATGACACAATCACTCTCCAGCACTTTACCCTCACTACAAATGACCAAACACACCTACCTGACACAATATTGAAGAAAAAAATTTTTCATCCCTACCTGGCCAAAATTGAAGAAAACTGCCATATCCGGACCTTACGAAAATCTCTCAAAATCACCCAAAAATGACCCGTCACCAATTTTTCCAAAAAGTGATGAAAATAATTTACCACACCTGACATTCATAAAAAATGTGGAAACGCGCCCGGGTCACTTCATTAAAGCCCCCAATTTCAGCTTTAAAGATTGCCAGAAAGCACACCTGAGAACAGGATTTGGAGAGAGGGGGGGTGGAGAGAGTTTTTGCTCTATTTCTTCCTAAATAATGACACAATCACTCTTCCAGCACTTTACCCTCACTACAAATGACCAAACACACCTACCTGACACAATATTGAAGAAAAAAATTTTTCATCCCTACCTGGCCAAAATTGAAGAAACTGCCATATCCGGACCTTACGAAAATCTCTCAAAATCACCCAAAAATGACCCGTCACCAATTTTTCCAAAAAGTGATGAAAATTAATTTACCACACCTGACATTCATAAAAAATGTGGAAACGCGCCCGGGTCACTTCATTAAAGCCCCCAATTTCAGCTTTAAAGATTGCCAGAAAGCACACCTGAGAACAGGATTTGGAGAGAGGGGGGTGGAGAGAGTTTTTGCTCTATTTCTTCCTAAATAATGACACAATCACTCTTCCAGCACTTTACCCTCACTACAAATGACCAAACACACCTACCTGACACAATATTGAAGAAAAAAATTTTTCATCCCTACCTGGCCAAAATTGAAGAAAACTGCCATATCCGGACCTTACGAAAATCTCTCAAAATCACCCAAAAATGACCCGTCACCAATTTTTCCAAAAAGTGATGAAAATTAATTTACCACACCTGACATTCATAAAAAATGTGGAAACGCGCCCGGGTCACTTCATTAAAGCCCCCAATTTCAGCTTTAAAGATTGCCAGAAAGCACACCTGAGAACAGGATTTGGAGAGAGGGGGGGTGGAGAGAGTTTTTGCTCTATTTCTTCCTAAATAATGACACAATCACTCTTCCAGCACTTTACCCATACTACAAATGACCAAACACACCTACCTGACACAATATTGAAGAAAAAAATTTTTCATCCCTACCTGGCCAAAATTGAAGAAAACTGCCATATCCGGACCTTACGAAAATCTCTCAAAATCACCCAAAAATGACCCGTCACCATTTTTCCAAAAAGTGATGAAAATTAATTTACCACACCTGACATTCATAAAAAATGTGGAAACGCGCCCGGGTCACTTCATTAAAGCCCCCAATTTCAGCTTTAAAGATTGCCAGAAAGCACACCTGAGAACAGGATTTGGAGAGAGGGGGGGTGGAGAGAGTTTTTGCTCTATTTCTTCCTAAATAATGACCAATCACTCTTCCAGCACTTTACCCTCACTACAAATGACCAAACACACCTACCTGACACAATATTGAAGAAAAAAATTTTTCATCCCTACCTGGCCAAAATTGAAGAAAACTGCCATATCCGGACCTTACGAAAATCTCTCAAAATCACCCAAAAATGACCCGTCACCAATTTTTCCAAAAAGTGATGAAAATTAATTTACCACACCTGACATTCATAAAAAATGTGGAAACGCGCCCGGGTCACTTCATTAAAGCCCCCAATTTCAGCTTTAAAGATTGCCAGAAAGCACACCTGAGAACAGGATTTGGAGAGAGGGGGGGTGGAGAGAGTTTTTTGCTCCTATTTCTTCCTAAATAATGACACAATCACTCTTCCAGCACTTTACCCTCACTACAAATGACCAAACACACCTACCTGACACAATATTGAAGAAAAAAATTTTTCATCCCTACCTGGCCAAAATTGAAGAAAACTGCCATATCCGGACCTTACGAAAATCTCTCAAAATCACCCAAAAATGACCCGTCACCAATTTTTCCAAAAAGTGATGAAAATTAATTTACCACACCTGACATTCATAAAAAATGTGGAAACGCGCCCGGGTCACTTCATTAAAGCCCCCAATTTCAGCTTTAAAGATTGCCAGAAAGCACACCTGAGAACAGAATTTGGAGAGAGGGGGGGTGGAGAGAGTTTTTTGCTCTATTTCTTCCTAAATAATGACACAATCACTCTTCCAGCACTTTACCCATACTACAAATGACCAAACACACCTACCTGACACAATATTGAAGAAAAAAAATTTTTCATCCCTACCTGGCCAAAATTGAAGAAAACTGCCATATCCGGACCTTACGAAAATCTCTCAAAATCACCCAAAAATGACCCTTCACCAATTTTTCCAAAAGTGATGAAAATTAATTTACCACACCTGACATTCATAAAAAATGTGGAAACGCGCCCGGGTCACTTCATTAAAGCCCCCAATTTCAGCTTTAAAGATTGCCAGAAAGCACACCTGAGAACAGGATTTGGAGAGAGGGGGGGTGGAGAGAGTTTTTGCTCTATTTCTTCCTAAATAATGACACAATCACTCTTCCAGCACTTTACCCTCACTACAAATGACCAAACACACCTACCTGACACAATATTGAAGAAAAAAATTTTTCATCCCTACCTGGCCAAAATTGAAGAAAAACTGCCATATCCGGACCTTACGAAAATCTCTCAAAATCACCCAAAAATGACCCGTCACCAATTTTTCCAAAAGTGATGAAAATTAATTTACCACACCTGACATTCATAAAAAATGTGGAAACGCGCCCGGGTCACTTCATTAAAGCCCCCAATTTCAGCTTTAAAGATGCCAGAAAGCACACTGAGAACAGGATTTGGAGAGAGGGGGGGGTGGAGAGAGTTTTTGCTCTATTTCTTCCTAAATAATGACACAATCACTCTTCCAGCACTTTACCCTCACTACAAATGACCAAACACACCTACCTGACACAATATTGAAGAAAAAAATTTTTCATCCCTACCTGGCCAAAATTGAAAAAAACTGCCATATCCGGACCTACGAAAATCTCTCAAAATCACCCAAAAATGACCCGTCACCAATTTTTCCAAAAAGTGATGAAAATTAATTTACCACACCTGACATTCATAAAAAATGTGGAAACGCGCCCGGGTCACTTCATTAAAGCCCCCAATTTCAGCTTTAAAGATTGCCAGAAAGCACACCTGAGAACAGGATTTGGAGAGAGGGGGGGGGTGGAGAGAGTTTTTGCTCTATTTCTTCCTAAATAATGACACAATCACTCTTCCAGCACTTTACCCTCACTACAAATGACCAAACACACCTACCTGACACAATATTGAAGAAAAAATTTTTCATCCCTACCTGGCCAAAATTGAAAAAACTGCCATATCCGGACCTTACGAAAATCTCTCAAAATCACCCAAAAATGACCCGTCACCAATTTTCCAAAAAGTGATGAAAATTAATTTACCACACCTGACATTCATAAAAAATGTGGAAACGCGCCCGGGTCACTTCTTTAAGCCCCCAATTTCAGCTTTAAAGATTGCCAGAAAGCACACCTGAGAACAGGATTAGGGAGAGAGGGGGGGTGGAGAGAGTTTTTGCTCTATTTCTTCCTAAATAATGACACAATCACTCTTCCAGCACTTTACCCTCACTACAAATGACCAAACACACCTACCTGACACAATATTGAAGAAAAAAATTTTTCATCCCTACCTGGCCAAAATTGAAGAAAACTGCCATATCCAGACCTTACGAAAATCTCTCAAAATCACCCAAAAATGACCCGTCACCAATTTTTCCAAAAAGTGATGAAAATTAATTTACCACACCTGACATTCATAAAAAATGTGGAAACGCGCCCGGGTCACTTCATTAGAGCCCCCAATTTCAGCTTTAAAGATTGCCAGAAAGCACACCTGAGAACAGGATTTGGAGAGAGGGGGGGGTGGAGAGAGTTTTTGCTCTATTTCTTCCTAAATAATGACACAATCACTCTTCCAGCACTTTACCCTCACTACAAATGACCAAACACACCTACCTGACACAATATTGAAGAAAAAAATTTTTCATCCCTACCTGGCCAAAATTGAAGAAAACTGCCATATCCGGACCTTACGAAAATCTCTCAAAATCACCCAAAAATGACCCGTCACCAATTTTTCCAAAAAGTGATGAAAATTAATTTACCACACCTGACATTCATAAAAAATGTGGAAACGCGCCCGGGTCACTTCATTAAAGCCCCCAATTTCAGCTTTAAAGATTGCCAGAAAGCACACCTGAGAACAGGATTTGGAGAGAGGGGGGGTGGAGAGAGTTTTTGCTCTATTTCTTCCTAAATAATGACACAATCACTCTTCCAGCACTTTACCCTCACTACAAATGACCAAACACACCTACCTGACACAATATTGAAGAAAAAAAATTTTTCATCCCTACCTGGCCAAAATTGAAGAAAACTGCCATATCCGGACCTTACGAAAATCTCTCAAAATCACCCAAAAATGACCCGTCACCAATTTTTCCAAAAAGTGATGAAAATTAATTTACCACACCTGACATTCATAAAAAATGTGGAAACGCGCCCGGGTCACTTCATTAAAGCCCCCAATTTCAGCTTTAAAGATTGCCAGAAAGCACACCTGAGAACAGGATTTCCTGAGAACAGGATTTGGAGAGAGGGGGGGTGGAGAGAGTTTTTGCTCTATTTCTTCCTAAATAATGACACAATCACTCTTCCAGCACTTTACCCTCACTACAAATGACCAAACACACCTACCTGACACAATATTGAAGAAAAAAATTTTTCATCCCTACCTGGCCAAAATTGAAGAAAACTGCCATATCCGGACCTTACGAAAATCTCTCAAAATCACCCAAAAATGACCCGTCACCAATTTTTCCAAAAAGTGATGAAAATTAATTTACCACACCTGACATTCATAAAAAATGTGGAAACGCGCCCGGGTCACTTCATTAAAGCCCCCAATTTCAGCTTTAAAGATTGCCAGAAAGCACACCTGAGAACAGGATTTGGAGAGAGGGGGGGTGGAGAGAGTTTTTGCTCTATTTCTTCCTAAATAATGACACAATCACTCTTCCAGCACTTTACCCTCACTACAAATGACCAAACACACACACCTGACACAATATTGAAGAAAAAAATTTTTCATCCCTACCTGGCCAAAATTGAAGAAAACTGCCATATCCGGACCTTACGAAAATCTCTCAAAATCACCCAAAAATGACCCGTCACCAATTTTTCCAAAAAGTGATGAAAATTAATTTACCACACCTGACATTCATAAAAAATGTGGAAACGCGCCCGGGTCACTTCATTAAAGCCCCCAATTTCAGCTTTAAAGATTGCCAGAAAGCACACCTGAGAACAGGATTTGGAGAGAGGGGGGGTGGAGAGAGTTTTTGCTCTATTTCTTCCTAAATAATGACACAATCACTCTTCCAGCACTTTACCCTCACTACAAATGACCAAACACACACACCTGACACAATATTGAAGAAAAAAATTTTTCATCCCTACCTGGCCAAAATTGAAGAAAACTGCCATATCCGGACCTTACGAAAAATCTCTCAAAATCACCCAAAAATGACCCGTCACCAATTTTTCCAAAAAGTGATGAAAATTAATTTACCACACCTGACATTCATAAAAAAATGTGGAAACGCGCCCGGGTCACTTCATTAAAGCCCCCAATTTCAGCTTTAAAGATTGCCCAGAAAGCACACCTGAGAACAGGATTTGGAGAGAGGGGGGGTGGAGAGAGTTTTGCTCTATTTCTTCCTAAATAATGACACAATCACTCTTCCAGCACTTTACCCTCACTACAAATGACCAAACACACACACCTGACACAATATTGAAGAAAAAAATTTTTCATCCCTACCTGGCCAAAATTGAAGAAAACTGCCATATCCGGACCTTACGAAAATCTCTCAAAATCACCCAAAAATGACCCGTCACCAATTTTTCCAAAAAGTGATGAAAATTAATTTACCACACCTGACATTCATAAAAAATGTGGAAACGCGCCCGGGTCACTTCATTAAAGCCCCAATTTCAGCTTTAAAGATTGCCAGAAAGCACACCTGAGAACAGGATTTGGAGAGAGGGGGGGTGGAGAGAGTTTTTTGCTCTATTTCTTCCTAAATAATGACACAATCACTCTTCCAGCACTTTACCCTCACTACAAATGACCAAACACACACACCTGACACAATATTGAAGAAAAAAATTTTTCATCCCTACCTGGCCAAAATTGAAGAAAACTGCCATATCCGGACCTTACGAAAATCTCTCAAAATCACCCAAAATGACCCGTCACCAATTTTTCCAAAAAGTGATGAAAATTAATTTACCACACCTGACATTCATAAAAAATGTGGAAACGCGCCCGGGTCACTTCATTAAAGCCCCCCAATTTCAGCTTTAAAGATTGCCAGAAAGCACACCTGAGAACAGGATTTGGAGAGAGGGGGGGTGGAGAGAGTTTTTGCTCTATTTCTTCCTAAATAATGACACAATCACTCTTCCAGCACTTTACCCTCACTACAAATGACCAAACACACACACCTGACACAATATTGAAGAAAAAATTTTTCATCCCTACCTGGCCAAAATTGAAGAAAACTGCCATATCCGGACCTTACGAAAATCTCTCAAAATCACCCAAAAATGACCCGTCACCAATTTTTCCAAAAAGTGATGAAAATTAATTTACCACACCTGACATTCATAAAAAATGTGGAAACGCGCCCGGGTCACTTCATTAAAGCCCCCAATTTCAGCTTTAAAGATTGCCAGAAAGCACACCTGAGAACAGGATTTGGAGAGAGGGGGGGTGGAGAGAGTTTTTGCTCTATTTCTTCCTAAATAATGACACAATCACTCTTCCAGCACTTTACCCTCACTACAAATGACCAAACACACACACCTGACACAATATTGAAGAAAAAAATTTTTCATCCCTACCTGGCCAAAATTGAAGAAAACTGCCATATCCGGACCTTACGAAAATCTCTCAAAATCACCCACAAAATGACCCGTCACCAATTTTTCCAAAAAGTGATGAAAATTAATTTACCACACCTGACATTCATAAAAAATGTGGAAACGCGCCCGGGTCACTTCATTAAAGCCCCCAATTTCAGCTTTAAAGATTGCCAGAAAGCACACCTGAGAACAGGATTTGGAGAGAGGGGGGTGGAGAGAGTTTTTGCTCTATTTCTTCCTAAATAATGACACAATCACTCTTCCAGCACTTTACCCTCACTACAAATGACCAAACACACACACCTGACACAATATTGAAGAAAAAAATTTTTCATCCCTACCTGGCCAAAATTGAAGAAAACTGCCATATCCAGACCTTACGAAAATCTCTCAAAATCACCCAAAAATGACCCGTCACCAATTTTTCCAAAAAGTGATGAAAATTAATTTACCACACCTGACATTCATAAAAGATGTGGAAACGCGCCCGGGTCACTTCATTAAAGCCCCCAATTTCAGCTTTAAAGATTGCCAGAAAGCACACCTGAGAACAGGATTTGGAGAGAGGGGGGGTGGAGAGAGTTTTTGCTCTATTTCTTCCTAAATAATGACACAATCACTCTTCCAGCACTTTACCCTCACTACAAATGACCAAACACACACACCTGACACAATATTGAAGAAAAAAATTTTTCATCCCTACCTGGCCAAAATTGAAGAAAACTGCCATATCCGGACCTTGCGAAAATCTCTCAAAATCACCCAAAAATGACCCGTCACCAATTTTTCCAAAAAGTGATGAAAATTAATTTACCACACCTGACATTCATAAAAAATGTGGAAACGCGCCCGGGTCACTTCATTAAAGCCCCCAATTTCAGCTTTAAAGATTGCCAGAAAGCACACCTGAGAACAGGATTTGGAGAGAGGGGGGGTGGAGAGAGTTTTTGCTCTATTTCTTCCTAAATAATGACACAATCACTCTTCCAGCACTTTACCCTCACTACAAATGACCAAACACACACACCTGACACAATATTGAAGAAAAAAATTTTTCATCCCTACCTGGCCAAAATTGAAGAAAACTGCCATATCTGGACCTTACGAAAATCTGTCAAAATCACCCAAAAATGACCCGTCACCAATTTTTCCAAAAAGTGATGAAAATTAATTTACCACACCTGACATTCATAAAAAATGTGGAAACGCGCCCGGGTCACTTCATTAAAGCCCCCAATTTCAGCTTTAAAGATTGCCAGAAAGCACACCTGAGAACAGGATTTGGAGAGAGGGGGGGTGGAGAGAGTTTTTGCTCTGTTTCTTCCTAAATAATGACACAATCACTCTTCCAGCACTTTACCCTCACTACAAATGACCAAACACACACACCTGACACAATATTGAAGAAAAAAAATTTTCATCCCTACCTGGCCAAAATTGAAGAAAACTGCCATATCCGGACCTTACGAAAATCTCTCAAAATCACCCAAAAATGACCCGTCACCAATTTTTCCAAAAAGTGATGAAAATTAATTTACCACACCTGACATTCATAAAAAATGTGGAAACGCGCCCGGGTCACTTCATTAAAGCCCCCAATTTCAGCTTTAAAGATTGCCAGAAAGCACACCTGAGAACAGGATTTGGAGAGAGGGGGGGTGGAGAGAGTTTTTGCTCTATTTCTTCCTAAATAATGACACAATCACTCTTCCAGCACTTTACCCTCACTACAAATGACCAAACACACCTACCTGACACAATATTGAAGAAAAAAATTTTTCATCCCTACCTGGCCAAAATTGAAGAAAACTGCCATATCCGGACCTTACGAAAATCTCTCAAAATCACCCAAAAATGACCCGTCACCAATTTTTCCAAAAAGTGATGAAAATTAATTTACCACACCTGACATTCATAAAAAATGTGGAAACGCGCCCGGGTCACTTCATTAAAGCCCCCAATTTCAGCTTTAAAGATTGCCAGAAAGCACACCTGAGAACAGGATTTGGAGAGAGGGGGGGTGGAGAGAGTTTTTGCTCTATTTCTTCCTAAATAATGACACAATCACTCTTCCAGCACTTTACCCTCACTACAAATGACCAAACACACCTACCTGACACAATATTGAAGAAAAAAATTTTTCATCCCTACCTGGCCAAAATTGAAGAAAACTGCCATATCCGGACCTTACGAAAATCTCTCAAAATCACCCAAAAATGACCCGTCACCAATTTTTCCAAAAAGTGATGAAAATTAATTTACCACACCTGACATTCATAAAAAATGTGGAAACGCGCCCGGGTCACTTCATTAAAGCCCCCAATTTCAGCTTTAAAGATTGCCAGAAAGCACACCTGAGAACAGGATTTGGAGAGAGGGGGGGTGGAGAGAGTTTTTGCTCTATTTCTTCCTAAATAATGACACAATCACTCTTCCAGCACTTTACCCTCACTACAAATGACCAAACACACCTACCTGACACAATATTGAAGAAAAAAATTTTTCATCCCTACCTGGCCAAAATTGAAGAAAACTGCCATATCCGGACCTTACGAAAATCTCTCAAAATCACCCAAAAATGACCCGTCACCAATTTTTCCAAAAAGTGATGAAAATTAATTTACCACACCTGACATTCATAAAAAATGTGGAAACGCGCCCGGGTCACTTCATTAAAGCCCCCAATTTCAGCTTTAAAGATTGCCAGAAAGCACACCTGAGAACAGGATTTGGAGAGAGGGGGGGTGGAGAGAGTTTTTGCTCTATTTCTTCCTAAATAATGACACAATCACTCTTCCAGCACTTTACCCTCACTACAAATGACCAAACACACCTACCTGACACAATATTGAAGAAAAAAATTTTTCATCCCTACCTGGCCAAAATTGAAGAAAACTGCCATATCCGGACCTTACGAAAATCTCTCAAAATCACCCAAAAATGACCCGTCACCAATTTTTCCAAAAAGTGATGAAAATTAATTTACCACACCTGACATTCATAAAAAATGTGGAAACGCGCCCGGGTCACTTCATTAAAGCCCCCAATTTCAGCTTTAAAGATTGCCAGAAAGCACACCTGAGAACAGGATTTGGAGAGAGGGGGGGTGGAGAGAGTTTTTGCTCTATTTCTTCCTAAATAATGACACAATCACTCTTCCAGCACTTTACCCTCACTACAAATGACCAAACACACCTACCTGACACAATATTGAAGAAAAAAATTTTTCATCCCTACCTGGCCAAAATTGAAGAAAACTGCCATATCCGGACCTTACGAAAATCTCTCAAAATCACCCAAAAATGACCCGTCACCAATTTTTCCAAAAAGTGATGAAAATTAATTTACCACACCTGACATTCATAAAAAATGTGGAAACGCGCCCGGGTCACTTCATTAAAGCCCCCAATTTCAGCTTTAAAGATTGCCAGAAAGCACACCTGAGAACAGGATTTGGAGAGAGGGGGGGTGGAGAGAGTTTTTGCTCTATTTCTTCCTAAATAATGACACAATCACTCTTCCAGCACTTTACCCTCACTACAAATGACCAAACACACCTACCTGACACAATATTGAAGAAAAAAATTTTTCATCCCTACCTGGCCAAAATTGAAGAAAACTGCCATATCCGGACCTTACGAAAATCTCTCAAAATCACCCAAAAATGACCCGTCACCAATTTTTCCAAAAAGTGATGAAAATTAATTTACCACACCTGACATTCATAAAAAATGTGGAAACGCGCCCGGGTCACTTCATTAAAGCCCCCAATTTCAGCTTTAAAGATTGCCAGAAAGCACACCTGAGAACAGGATTTGGAGAGAGGGGGGGTGGAGAGAGTTTTTGCTCTATTTCTTCCTAAATAATGACACAATCACTCTTCCAGCACTTTACCCTCACTACAAATGACCAAACACACCTACCTGACACAATATTGAAGAAAAAAATTTTTCATCCCTACCTGGCCAAAATTGAAGAAAACTGCCATATCCGGACCTTACGAAAATCTCTCAAAATCACCCAAAAATGACCCGTCACCAATTTTTCCAAAAAGTGATGAAAATTAATTTACCACACCTGACATTCATAAAAAATGTGGAAACGCGCCCGGGTCACTTCATTAAAGCCCCCAATTTCAGCTTTAAAGATTGCCAGAAAGCACACCTGAGAACAGGATTTGGAGAGAGGGGGGGTGGAGAGAGTTTTTGCTCTATTTCTTCCTAAATAATGACACAATCACTCTTCCAGCACTTTACCCTCACTACAAATGACCAAACACACCTACCTGACACAATATTGAAGAAAAAAATTTTTCATCCCTACCTGGCCAAAATTGAAGAAAACTGCCATATCCGGACCTTACGAAAATCTCTCAAAATCACCCAAAAATGACCCGTCACCAATTTTTCCAAAAAGTGATGAAAATTAATTTACCACACCTGACATTCATAAAAAATGTGGAAACGCGCCCGGGTCACTTCATTAAAGCCCCCAATTTCAGCTTTAAAGATTGCCAGAAAGCACACCTGAGAACAGGATTTGGAGAGAGGGGGGGTGGAGAGAGTTTTTGCTCTATTTCTTCCTAAATAATGACACAATCACTCTTCCAGCACTTTACCCTCACTACAAATGACCAAACACACCTACCTGACACAATATTGAAGAAAAAAATTTTTCATCCCTACCTGGCCAAAATTGAAGAAAACTGCCATATCCGGACCTTACGAAAATCTCTCAAAATCACCCAAAAATGACCCGTCACCAATTTTTCCAAAAAGTGATGAAAATTAATTTACCACACCTGACATTCATAAAAAATGTGGAAACGCGCCCGGGTCACTTCATTAAAGCCCCCAATTTCAGCTTTAAAGATTGCCAGAAAGCACACCTGAGAACAGGATTTGGAGAGAGGGGGGGTGGAGAGAGTTTTTGCTCTATTTCTTCCTAAATAATGACACAATCACTCTTCCAGCACTTTACCCTCACTACAAATGACCAAACACACCTACCTGACACAATATTGAAGAAAAAAATTTTTCATCCCTACCTGGCCAAAATTGAAGAAAACTGCCATATCCGACCTTACGAAAATCTCTCAAAATCACCCAAAAATGACCCGTCACCAATTTTTCCAAAAAGTGATGAAAATTAATTTACCACACCTGACATTCATAAAAAATGTGGAAACGCGCCCGGGTCACTTCATTAAAGCCCCCAATTTCAGCTTTAAAGATTGCCAGAAAGCACACCTGAGAACAGGATTTGGAGAGAGGGGGGGTGGAGAGAGTTTTTGCTCTATTTCTTCCTAAATAATGACACAATCACTCTTCCAGCACTTTACCCTCACTACAAATGACCAAACACACCTACCTGACACAATATTGAAGAAAAAAATTTTTCATCCCTACCTGGCCAAAATTGAAGAAAACTGCCATATCCGGACCTTACGAAAATCTCTCAAAATCACCCAAAAATGACCCGTCACCAATTTTTCCAAAAAGTGATGAAAATTAATTTACCACACCTGACATTCATAAAAAATGTGGAAACGCGCCCGGGTCACTTCATTAAAGCCCCCAATTTCAGCTTTAAAGATTGCCAGAAAGCACACCTGAGAACAGGATTTGGAGAGAGGGGGGGTGGAGAGAGTTTTTGCTCTATTTCTTCCTAAATAATGACACAATCACTCTTCCAGCACTTTACCCTCACTACAAATGACCAAACACACCTACCTGACACAATATTGAAGAAAAAAATTTTTCATCCCTACCTGGCCAAAATTGAAGAAAACTGCCATATCCGGACCTTACGAAAATCTCTCAAAATCACCCAAAAATGACCCGTCACCAATTTTTCCAAAAAGTGATGAAAATTAATTTACCACACCTGACATTCATAAAAAATGTGGAAACGCGCCCGGGTCACTTCATTAAAGCCCCCAATTTCAGCTTTAAAGATTGCCAGAAAGCACACCTGAGAACAGGATTTGGAGAGAGGGGGGGTGGAGAGAGTTTTTGCTCTATTTCTTCCTAAATAATGACACAATCACTCTTCCAGCACTTTACCCTCACTACAAATGACCAAACCACCTACCTGACACAATATTGAAGAAAAAAATTTTTCATCCCTACCTGGCCAAAATTGAAGAAAACTGCCATATCCGGACCTTACGAAAATCTCTCAAAATCACCCAAAAATGACCCGTCACCAATTTTTCCAAAAAGTGATGAAAATTAATTTACCACACCTGACATTCATAAAAAATGTGGAAACGCGCCCGGGTCACTTCATTAAAGCCCCCAATTTCAGCTTTAAAGATTGCCAGAAAGCACACCTGAGAACAGGATTTGGAGAGAGGGGGGGGTGGAGAGAGTTTTTGCTCTATTTCTTCCTAAATGACACAATCACTCTTCCAGCACTTTACCCTCACTACAAATGACCAAACACACCTACCTGACACAATATTGAAGAAAAAAATTTTTCATCCCTACCTGGCCAAAATTGAAGAAAACTGCCATAATCCGGACCTTACGAAAATCTCTCAAAATCACCCAAAAATGACCCGTCACCAATTTTTCCAAAAAGTGATGAAAATTAATTTACCACACCTGACATTCATAAAAAATGTGGAAACGCGCCCGGGTCACTTCATTAAAGCCCCCAATTTCAGCTTTAAAGATTGCCAGAAAGCACACCTGAGAACAGGATTTGGAGAGAGGGGGGGTGGAGAGAGTTTTTGCTCTATTTCTTCCTAAATAATGACACAATCACTCTTCCAGCACTTTACCCTCACTACAAATGACCAAACACACCTACCTGACACAATATTGAAGAAAAAAAATTTTTCATCCCTACCTGGCCAAAATTGAAGAAAACTGCCATATCCGGACCTTACGAAAATCTCTCAAAATCACCCAAAAATGACCCGTCACCAATTTTTCCAAAAAGTGATGAAAATTAATTTACCACACCTGACATTCATAAAAAATGTGGAAACGCGCCCGGGTCACTTCATTAAAGCCCCCAATTTCAGCTTTAAAGATTGCCAGAAAGCACACCTGAGAACAGGATTTGGAGAGAGGGGGGGTGGAGAGAGTTTTTGCTCTATTTCTTCCTAAATAATGACACAATCACTCTTCCAGCACTTACCCTCACTACAAATGACCAAACACACCTACCTGACACAATATTGAAGAAAAAAAATTTTTCATCCCTACCTGGCCAAAATTGAAGAAAACTGCCATATCCGGACCTTACGAAAATCTCTCAAAATCACCCAAAATGACCCGTCACCAATTTTTCCAAAAAGTGATGAAAATTAATTTACCACACCTGACATTCATAAAAAATGTGGAAACGCGCCCGGGTCACTTCATTAAAGCCCCCAATTTCAGCTTTAAAGATTGCCAGAAAGCACACCTGAGAACAGGATTTGGAGAGAGGGGGGGTGGAGAGAGTTTTTGCTCTATTTCTTCCTAAATAATGACACAATCACTCTTCCAGCACTTTACCCTCACTACAAATGACCAAACACACCTACCTGACACAATATTGAAGAAAAAAATTTTTCATCCCTACCTGGCCAAAATTGAAGAAAACTGCCATATCCGGACCTTACGAAAATCTCTCAAAATCACCCAAAAATGACCCGTCACCAATTTTTCCAAAAGTGATGAAAATTAATTTACCACACCTGACATTCATAAAAAATGTGGAAACGCGCCCGGGTCACTTCATTAAAGCCCCCAATTTCAGCTTTAAAGATTGCCAGAAAGCACACCTGAGAACAGGATTTGGAGAGAGGGGGGGTGGAGAGAGTTTTTGCTCTATTTCTTCCTAAATAATGACACAATCACTCTTCCAGCACTTTACCCTCACTACAAATGACCAAACACACCTACCTGACACAATATTGAAGAAAAAAATTTTTCATCCCTACCTGGCCAAAATTGAAGAAAACTGCCATATCCGGACCTTACGAAAATCTCTCAAAATCACCCAAAAATGACCCGTCACCAATTTTTCCAAAAAGTGATGAAAATTAATTTACCACACCTGACATTCATAAAAAATGTGGAAACGCGCCCGGGTCACTTCATTAAAGCCCCCAATTTCAGCTTTAAAGATTGCCAGAAAGCACACCTGAGAACAGGATTTGGAGAGAGGGGGGGTGGAGAGAGTTTTTGCTCTATTTCTTCCTAAATAATGACACAATCACTCTTCCAGCACTTTACCCTCACTACAAATGACCAAACACACCTACCTGACACAATATTGAAGAAAAAAATTTTTCATCCCTACCTGGCCAAAATTGAAGAAAACTGCCATATCCGGACCTTACGAAAATCTCTCAAAATCACCCAAAAATGACCCGTCACCAATTTTTCCAAAAAGTGATGAAAATTAATTTACCACACCTGACATTCATAAAAAATGTGGAAACGCGCCCGGGTCACTTCATTAAAGCCCCCAATTTCAGCTTTAAAGATTGCCAGAAAGCACACCTGAGAACAGGATTTGGAGAGAGGGGGGGTGGAGAGAGTTTTTGCTCTATTTCTTCCTAAATAATGACACAATCACTCTTCCAGCACTTTACCCTCACTACAAATGACCAAACACACCTACCTGACACAATATTGAAGAAAAAAATTTTTCATCCCTACCTGGCCAAAATTGAAGAAAACTGCCATATCCGGACCTTACGAAAATCTCTCAAAATCACCCAAAAATGACCCGTCACCAATTTTTCCAAAAAGTGATGAAAATTAATTTACCACACCTGACATTCATAAAAAATGTGGAAACGCGCCCGGGTCACTTCATTAAAGCCCCCAATTTCAGCTTTAAAGATTGCCAGAAAGCACACCTGAGAACAGGATTTGGAGAGAGGGGGGGTGGAGAGAGTTTTTGCTCTATTTCTTCCTAAATAATGACACAATCACTCTTCCAGCACTTTACCCTCACTACAAATGACCAAACACACCTACCTGACACAATATTGAAGAAAAAAATTTTTCATCCCTACCTGGCCAAAATTGAAGAAAACTGCCATATCCGGACCTTACGAAAATCTCTCAAAATCACCCAAAAATGACCCGTCACCAATTTTTCCAAAAAGTGATGAAAGAAAATTAATTTACCACACCTGACATTCATAAAAAATGTGGAAACGCGCCCGGGTCACTTCATTAAAGCCCCCAATTTCAGCTTTAAAGATTGCCAGAAAGCACACCTGAGAACAGGATTTGGAGAGAGGGGGGGTGGAGAGAGTTTTTGCTCTATTTCTTCCTAAATAATGACACAATCACTCTTCCAGCACTTTACCCTCACTACAAATGACCAAACACACCTACCTGACACAATATTGAAGAAAAAAATTTTTCATCCCTACCTGGCCAAAATTGAAGAAAACTGCCATATCCGGACCTTACGAAAATCTCTCAAAATCACCCAAAAATGACCCGTCACCAATTTTTCCAAAAAGTGATGAAAATTAATTTACCACACCTGACATTCATAAAAAATGTGGAAACGCGCCCGGGTCACTTCATTAAAGCCCCCAATTTCAGCTTTAAAGATTGCCAGAAAGCACACCTGAGAACAGGATTTGGAGAGAGGGGGGGTGGAGAGAGTTTTTGCTCTATTTCTTCCTAAATAATGACACAATCACTCTTCCAGCACTTTACCCTCACTACAAATGACCAAACACACCTACCTGACACAATATTGAAGAAAAAAATTTTTCATCCCTACCTGGCCAAAATTGAAGAAAACTGCCATATCCGGACCTTACGAAAATCTCTCAAAATCACCCAAAAATGACCCGTCACCAATTTTTCCAAAAAGTGATGAAAATTAATTTACCACACCTGACATTCATAAAAAATGTGGAAACGCGCCCGGGTCACTTCATTAAAGCCCCCAATTTCAGCTTTAAAGATTGCCAGAAAGCACACCTGAGAACAGGATTTGGAGAGAGGGGGGGTGGAGAGAGTTTTTGCTCTATTTCTTCCTAAATAATGACACAATCACTCTTCCAGCACTTTACCCTCACTACAAATGACCAAACACACCTACCTGACACAATATTGAAGAAAAAAATTTTTCATCCCTACCTGGCCAAAATTGAAGAAAACTGCCATATCCGGACCTTACGAAAATCTCTCAAAATCACCCAAAAATGACCCGTCACCAATTTTTCCAAAAAGTGATGAAAATTAATTTACCACACCTGACATTCATAAAAAATGTGGAAACGCGCCCGGGTCACTTCATTAAAGCCCCCAATTTCAGCTTTAAAGATTGCCAGAAAGCACACCTGAGAACAGGATTTGGAGAGAGGGGGGGTGGAGAGAGTTTTTGCTCTATTTCTTCCTAAATAATGACACAATCACTCTTCCAGCACTTTACCCTCACTACAAATGACCAAACACACCTACCTGACACAATATTGAAGAAAAAAATTTTTCATCCCTACCTGGCCAAAATTGAAGAAAACTGCCATATCCGGACCTTACGAAAATCTCTCAAAATCACCCAAAAATGACCCGTCACCAATTTTTCCAAAAAGTGATGAAAATTAATTTACCACACCTGACATTCATAAAAAATGTGGAAACGCGCCCGGGTCACTTCATTAAAGCCCCCAATTTCAGCTTTAAAGATTGCCAGAAAGCACACCTGAGAACAGGATTTGGAGAGAGGGGGGGTGGAGAGAGTTTTTGCTCTATTTCTTCCTAAATAATGACACAATCACTCTTCCAGCACTTTACCCTCACTACAAATGACCAAACACACCTACCTGACACAATATTGAAGAAAAAAATTTTTCATCCCTACCTGGCCAAAATTGAAGAAAACTGCCATATCCGGACCTTACGAAAATCTCTCAAAATCACCCAAAAATGACCCGTCACCAATTTTTCCAAAAAGTGATGAAAATTAATTTACCACACCTGACATTCATAAAAAATGTGGAAACGCGCCCGGGTCACTTCATTAAAGCCCCCAATTTCAGCTTTAAAGATTGCCAGAAAGCACACCTGAGAACAGGATTTGGAGAGAGGGGGGGTGGAGAGAGTTTTTGCTCTATTTCTTCCTAAATAATGACACAATCACTCTTCCAGCACTTTACCCTCACTACAAATGACCAAACACACCTACCTGACACAATATTGAAGAAAAAAATTTTTCATCCCTACCTGGCCAAAATTGAAGAAAACTGCCATATCCGGACCTTACGAAAATCTCTCAAAATCACCCAAAAATGACCCGTCACCAATTTTTCCAAAAAGTGATGAAAATTAATTTACCACACCTGACATTCATAAAAAATGTGGAAACGCGCCCGGGTCACTTCATTAAAGCCCCCAATTTCAGCTTTAAAGATTGCCAGAAAGCACACCTGAGAACAGGATTTGGAGAGAGGGGGGGTGGAGAGAGTTTTTGCTCTATTTCTTCCTAAATAATGACACAATCACTCTTCCAGCACTTTACCCTCACTACAAATGACCAAACACACCTACCTGACACAATATTGAAGAAAAAAATTTTTCATCCCTACCTGGCCAAAATTGAAGAAAACTGCCATATCCGGACCTTACGAAAATCTCTCAAAATCACCCAAAAATGACCCGTCACCAATTTTTCCAAAAAGTGATGAAAATTAATTTACCACACCTGACATTCATAAAAAATGTGGAAACGCGCCCGGGTCACTTCATTAAAGCCCCCAATTTCAGCTTTAAAGATTGCCAGAAAGCACACCTGAGAACAGGATTTGGAGAGAGGGGGGGTGGAGAGAGTTTTTGCTCTATTTCTTCCTAAATAATGACACAATCACTCTTCCAGCACTTTACCCTCACTACAAATGACCAAACACACCTACCTGACACAATATTGAAGAAAAAAATTTTTCATCCCTACCTGGCCAAAATTGAAGAAAACTGCCATATCCGGACCTTACGAAAATCTCTCAAAATCACCCAAAAATGACCCGTCACCAATTTTTCCAAAAAGTGATGAAAATTAATTTACCACACCTGACATTCATAAAAAATGTGGAAACGCGCCCGGGTCACTTCATTAAAGCCCCCAATTTCAGCTTTAAAGATTGCCAGAAAGCACACCTGAGAACAGGATTTGGAGAGAGGGGGGGTGGAGAGAGTTTTTGCTCTATTTCTTCCTAAATAATGACACAATCACTCTTCCAGCACTTTACCCTCACTACAAATGACCAAACACACCTACCTGACACAATATTGAAGAAAAAAATTTTTCATCCCTACCTGGCCAAAATTGAAGAAAACTGCCATATCCGGACCTTACGAAAATCTCTCAAAATCACCCAAAAATGACCCGTCACCAATTTTTCCAAAAAGTGATGAAAATTAATTTACCACACCTGACATTCATAAAAAATGTGGAAACGCGCCCGGGTCACTTCATTAAAGCCCCCAATTTCAGCTTTAAAGATTGCCAGAAAGCACACCTGAGAACAGGATTTGGAGAGAGGGGGGGTGGAGAGAGTTTTTGCTCTATTTCTTCCTAAATAATGACACAATCACTCTTCCAGCACTTTACCCTCACTACAAATGACCAAACACACCTACCTGACACAATATTGAAGAAAAAAATTTTTCATCCCTACCTGGCCAAAATTGAAGAAAACTGCCATATCCGGACCTTACGAAAATCTCTCAAAATCACCCAAAAATGACCCGTCACCAATTTTTCCAAAAAGTGATGAAAATTAATTTACCACACCTGACATTCATAAAAAATGTGGAAACGCGCCCGGGTCACTTCATTAAAGCCCCCAATTTCAGCTTTAAAGATTGCCAGAAAGCACACCTGAGAACAGGATTTGGAGAGAGGGGGGGTGGAGAGAGTTTTTGCTCTATTTCTTCCTAAATAATGACACAATCACTCTTCCAGCACTTTACCCTCACTACAAATGACCAAACACACCTACCTGACACAATATTGAAGAAAAAAATTTTTCATCCCTACCTGGCCAAAATTGAAGAAAACTGCCATATCCGGACCTTACGAAAATCTCTCAAAATCACCCAAAAATGACCCGTCACCAATTTTTCCAAAAAGTGATGAAAATTAATTTACCACACCTGACATTCATAAAAAATGTGGAAACGCGCCCGGGTCACTTCATTAAAGCCCCCAATTTCAGCTTTAAAGATTGCCAGAAAGCACACCTGAGAACAGGATTTGGAGAGAGGGGGGGTGGAGAGAGTTTTTGCTCTATTTCTTCCTAAATAATGACACAATCACTCTTCCAGCACTTTACCCTCACTACAAATGACCAAACACACCTACCTGACACAATATTGAAGAAAAAAATTTTTCATCCCTACCTGGCCAAAATTGAAGAAAACTGCCATATCCGGACCTTACGAAAATCTCTCAAAATCACCCAAAAATGACCCGTCACCAATTTTTCCAAAAAGTGATGAAAATTAATTTACCACACCTGACATTCATAAAAAATGTGGAAACGCGCCCGGGTCACTTCATTAAAGCCCCCAATTTCAGCTTTAAAGATTGCCAGAAAGCACACCTGAGAACAGGATTTGGAGAGAGGGGGGGTGGAGAGAGTTTTTGCTCTATTTCTTCCTAAATAATGACACAATCACTCTTCCAGCACTTTACCCTCACTACAAATGACCAAACACACCTACCTGACACAATATTGAAGAAAAAAATTTTTCATCCCTACCTGGCCAAAATTGAAGAAAACTGCCATATCCGGACCTTACGAAAATCTCT